>NC_089683.1:4947760-5247760 GCF_031753505.1 Anomalospiza imberbis
ACTCCCCGCAATCCAATTAATAACGCGAGTCAAACTGCAAAGCACTTATTAATTGCTCTCAAAGAAAAATCTTTCAGGAAAGTTAATTGGGAGCTTTCTGGTTTTCCAACCAGCGCTATGAACAGAGCAGACAGACTTTGCCTTGAGTTTCATTGTGGCTGAGCACATCGTTCATCCCCTGCCTAAAGTTTGCTTCTGCACCACAGAATTTTTTTTTTTTTTTTTTTTTTTTTTTTTTTTTAAGGAGTCTGGGAAAAAAAATCGGACTGGGCTGAGAAGAGTGGGGATTTTGAGGGAAAAAACGCCAAACCCACAAGAAAATTAAGAAAATTAAAAGTTCCTCTGTGGGGTCATCTCACTTCCCCTGATTCATTGAAGTGTGCAAAGTGTCTGGTGCTGCTGCAGGGACACAGTCTGGGCTCGATGTCTGGCTGCTGCATGAGAGCAGTTCCGAGACTCACAGGACTCTCTCACCTCCTGTTTGTCTTACAAACGTTTCCCAGCATGTAGGAGCCTGAAATCACAATTTTCCCTTAATTGCTCCATCCTGCTCTATCTCCTGCATTTTTCTGGTCACCCAATAATAGTTAAGTGTATTCTTAATTAAGAGGCTTCTTTTCCACTGAAAGTTACAAAAACTCGGTCTTTGTTGGACCTAAATTTCTGATAACTTTTACCGGAGTTTCTTGTGTCTGAATGAAACCAGAGAGTAGTTAAGCCACCACAGGCAGCTGGAGTCAGCAGTGCTAGGGTGCTCATCAGCCAGAAAAGGTTTTTTGCTGTTCATCCCCTTTGTCCTCTGCAGTTCCTAAAATTTGAGGGCTTGGAGCTTTGGAGATGCTCAGCTGACCCAAAAGAAAAGCAGCCCTGGGGTCACTTTTGTTCATGCCTGGGTCCTGACCACTCTTTGCGGACCTATTGCTGTTGACCCTGCATTATCTCAGCAGATCAGAGCATGGTGCTGATAACAACACCAGCGCTGGGAGTTTGATCCCCGTATGGGCCATTCTTTTTCTTATCTTTTTTTCCTCTCCACTGAACTCCTCCCTCTTGTCTGGCAGAGGGGCTGAACCTGATCATGGCCTCCTCTGTGCTGAGCCTCACCACATATTGGACTTCACTGAGTGTAGCTGTGGGCAATGGAAATGGGGAGTTTTGAAGTGGCGTTCTTCAAGCCTCAAGACAAGAGATGTCCTGCAAAAGATTTTTCCCTGCCCTCTGGACACAGTTTCCAAACCCACCACCATGTTTCCTCCTCCTCCAAATTTCTATTCTGCATCACCACAACAGCTGAAAGGCAACATTTTGGGACAGAAAATGCATTTGCAAGAAATTAAAATGCTGTGAATATATTAGAAAAAAATTAAAGACTATATCTGGTGTCTTCAGTCATTTCTTTGGTGGCAGCAAGGTTTCCTGCTTTTTGGGGTTTTCATGAAGACTTGAGGGCAGCTGTATTTCAAGCCAGATGTTACTCAGAGCAAATGCAAAGGGAGAGGTGGGGTGGCTTCAAAGGTGTCAGTATTGATCAATATTTCCTGGCTGTAAACAGACCACTGCTCATTTGCAGTGAGTGTCGTTCACACCATTCCGTGCAAGGATCAGGAGGGCAGCATTTGTGGCTCTGGATTGCAACCTTTCTAGGTATTTGGTGACATTGGTAAGGGTGGTCCATTGACTTCCTGTCAGTGAGAGACCCCTTTCCATTAATTTTACTGGTTCACTTCCCCCATCTTCATTTTTCTTAGTCTCTTTCTTCCCTGCTGTCTGCTGTCTATTGCCATACAAACAGAGCTGTGAGCCCCACAGTTCCTATTTCTTGTGATAAGAGTCCTGGTGATGTGACTTCTCTAATTCTTCTTCAAGTGCCCTCCCACAGAACCACAAGTTTACTTCTTTCATGGAGCTGCTCCTCATGCTTATCCTCTCCACTCATCTGATCTTGTAGTCATCAAATTTCTCCCTCTCTGAGTGTTTTCCCACAGCTCCCTGAGCTGCCGAGTCCCCCATCCCATCTGTCTTTGCTCTCTAGCCAGACCCCAAGAAAACAGCTTCTCTTGGCTCAGGCTTGTCTAGGTGTGGAGATCCTCCTGGGGACTCTGCCTAGGGCCCCTTCTGACAAGGCTCCTAGGGCTGTACCTGCTCCATGGAGGCCTCTCCACCTGGTCTTCCTTTCCAACAGCCTCTGGTGTATCCTGGTCTTGCACACACTCCTGCTTTAAGGCATTTATTTCGTTGCCACTGTTTTGTTACCAAGCTGTCTACCCACCTTCCCTCCCTCCTTTAGGCACCTGCAACAAGAAAAACAGTCTGCCTCCACTCTTCCCCCTTTTGGGATTTCTCCCCTTTCAATCTTCACACAACACTGGTTTTGCCAGTGCCTTTTACTGCCATGTTCCTAATTTCTTTCAGCATCTCTCCTACATCCCTTAGGGGGGTAACATGCCGACTGTCTGTGGCAGCTGTCCTCGCTCCAGTTCTACAAATACCAAGACAAAGAAAAACCTCCCTTCCTCCTTCCAGCTTTCTCTTGAAAGCAAACACTACTTCTCCTGTCAAGGGCTTTTGCCATCCCTTAGAAGCCGTTTTTATTTTCCAGTGACCTCTTCTGTACTTGAAGAATGTCCTATTACTTTATTTATCTTGCTCTCTAGTGCAGTTCTCTCACTCCACAGTCTGGCTGCTCTCCCATCTCTTAGACTTGCTCTCCTTCCTCAGGTAATCCTCTCAGTCCTCTTTTCTTTTCACCTGATCCATCTCACTCCTGTAGGTCACCTTTTTACCCTTAAATCCTTTTCTGATTCTGTGGCTATCTGAAGGTATTTGCAGCTGTGAGAAACAGAATTACAATAATTTTGGAGAATCCTCTAAAAATCCTTTTTTTTTTTTTCCCTTGGCATCTGATTTCTCATATCCTGTGTGGTTTGCTGTTCTCAAAAGAGAGGTTTGGTTATAATTACAAACCTAACTAGGCTCCAGTTCCTCTTCTCTGTGAGAGCCTTGCATTCTTGCACATCAGTAGCTCATCAGCCATTTCCCCTTTGCTTATATGCCATTGAGGCTTTTAAATATTGGCAGAGAAAGAATTCCCAGATATCCTACTGACATTTTATGCCCTCAAGTTTATACCAAGGAAGAAGCCAGAAACTGTCCTTTAAAGACTCTTTCTCTACGATAATGTTTATTTTTTTTCAAATTGTAATAAATTGTTTTGTTGCTCTGACCATCCTTTCTCACTGCTTCGCTGAGGATTTCTCCAGCATTGTTGTTGTTGTAAGCTATTTCCACTATTAATATCACACTGGGAAACTGTTAAAAGGAAACACAGACATGACCATCTCTGTTCATGGAATGGGATGAGGTTAGAAATTTAACTGTAGTGCAAAATAAAACCTGATTCTAGGAAACCACATAATAGTGAAAAGCCCCAAAATGTGACTTGAAAATTAACAGGAGTCCTTATTCAAACTCTTGCTCCACTTCTTGAAGAACTGGAATAGACTGCCCCAGAGAAGCTGTGGATTCCCCATCCCTGGAAGTGTCTAATCCCAGGCTGGATGAAGCTTGGAGCAACCTGGGATAGTGGAAGGTGCCCTGTCCATGGCAGGGGGTTGAAACAAGTTATTCTTTAAGGTCCCTTCCAGCCCAAACCATTCTGTAATATTGTGATATAGGTGTCTGAACCTTGGCCTCTGAACCTAATTATTCATGTAAAGCCTTGTGGGTTTCAACAGGGATATTCCTCAGGACAAGAGTGGAATAGTGAAAAAATGTAGACTTTGGAAAACCATTCTCTATCATTTTCACTTAGCTCTTCAAACGGAAGCCCATTTTTGCTTAAAAACAGCCTATTTTCAGCAAAATTTGTAAGACACTTTCATTGTCTTTTTAAAAATCTAGCTGCTGAAGAAAAGATCTGAAACCTACTTCCACAAAACAGGAAGCTCTATAGGATATTCCAGCTCTTTGATGCAGCATAATATCCCTACTCAACCAAGGCGAGAGGAAAGTTCCCTGTCTGGTGAGGATTTTGCATTAAAACATTAAAATTCAGTAGAAATTCTCATCACAGCCTTAGATTTTGCTGCTCAGGAGAAAGCACTGGTGATGGAACTGAAAATCCTGCAGTTACCTGGTGAATCCCTTTGAAAGCTCTATTTTTTTTCCTCTTGCTAGTTTTAGCCCACAAGGCAAGTCTAAGCCAAACTCTCCACGTGTAGCCAGCTAAACTAGGATTTTAGAAATTCTCCTGACCATGAGCTGGCTAAGAAGACACTATCCATGTTATTTTCCGCATGCCTTTCAATGCATGAGGCAAAATCTTATAATTAAACTTCTCTCTGTTAGTGGAGAATGAAAACATCTGTAGACTGTGATGTATTAAAGATGTACCTTATATTAGAATCATCCATAATTAATGCAGACATTCCAATAAATAATACAGTGCCAGGTTCTTTGGATTATTGAGTGTGCTCCACTCTGCTCATACACTTATGCAGTGGCAGTAATAGTGAGCAAGTTTCTTTGCCTAATTAAACACTGTGCCCTGCTATGTGTTTAAATAACATTGAAGTTGTCTCACAAACTTAAAAGAGTAAATTCGTAAGTAAGGCTGACATCTTTGTCCTCAGCTCATGACTCTTGTACTGATGGCTTCTCCCATTTTTTCTCCACCTGTGTGTCTTCATGGATGCATATTTTCATGGATTTTTTTACCACTTATATTGAGTTTGTAGCCTTAACACTTTAAAATTAGGTGTAATACCATTAATATTTTAAAGAGATTATTTTCTCAAGAGCCTGAAATTGCTCTGAATAGCTCAAATAAATCTCTATTTGGCTTAAGTAATATATAATTTTCACTGAACACATATATTTGCTAACATATTTGAAAATGGGACTTGTATTGACCCAAGAATCCTGGGAAGGTAGGAGAAACTACTATTATTTTTTATTGGTTCAGTATTCAGGCATTTGCTATTAAAATGTATAAGATGTATCCCCAAAACTGAAGCCAGCTACTTCAGAGACATAAGATTCCACCGAGGGAATAGGTATTTATGCTTTAAAAACATATTTTAATTTCCCAATTGATCATAATAGCTCATGCATAAAAGCAAGAGATTCTGGGATTTCTATTACTTTAAAATTGGGCATTAAAATTCATTTTGAAGAAGGATTTTTAATTTATTTTTTCTAATTTCTTTCCAGAAATAAGATCTTTTCTTCAGGATCTGATTTTAGAATCAGGTCTCTGGTAGAGGAGACATCATTCACAACCTGACAATAAATACCAGAGGCTTGATAATGAATGAGCTGATGGAGCTCACTGTGAGCTCCATTCTGCATCCCAGACTCTTGCCAGTAATCCCTGTCTAAGCCAGTTGTCTCTTTGACCTCTGTGGGCCTGAGCACAGTGGTGAAGGTGCAGGGGTCAGGCAGTAAAAGACTAGTACTCCCTTGAATGAGGGACCAGCTCAAAGTTCACCTTAAGTCAATGGAATTCTTTCCCTGGAATTCAAAGAGCTGTGGAAAATGCCCTAAACAAGTATTTTGATTTGTATTGTGCTTAAAATATAAGAAGAATAAATGTGAAAATAAGAACGAAATAATGTCTGTCTGGAAAATGTCTTTAATTTCAAATGTTAGTTCCATAGTCTGAAAGCTGAAAAATATTTATTGTATTTTAAAGAACCATGAGAAAAATCCTTCCTTCCTTCCTTCCTTCCTTCCTTCCTTCCTTAGTTTCTAAACTGTGAGCTGAAGTATGATTTTCAGCAGTAATTCCTCTCAATTTGTATTATCTGGCTGTTCTGGAATGATTATTTGCAGCCCAGTGAACAAAACATGGACAACCAGGAATTTTTGATTGTACAATAAAATGACTGCAATTGAAGAGCAATGTTTTCAGTAGTTTAAGGACTGTGGGCTATAGCTTACTGACCCCATCAGCAACGTGCTCAGATGAAAAAAAATGCTTAACTTTACTTCTAGAATTAAAAAAAAAAAAAAAAAAAAAAAAAAAGGAAGGAAGTGCATTTAGCTCCACTAAGCAACATTCATTCTGGGTGGAAAGAGGCACTGGTATTCAGATTAACAAAGAGCAGAATATAATTTGGTTTGTATGTTTTAGGGGCAAGGGACATCAGCCATGTATTCAATGATAGTTAAATGAATATATTATTTGTCATAAAAAGATACAAAATTGTTGTTTCTAACAATGCTTGTATATATTTCTATTTCCTAAATGCAACAAGTCGGTGACAATGATAAAGATCTTGACTCTTCTTCTCTGTAAGTATGTATCACATATCTTTACATCATACAGGTATATAATTCACTTTTATGTACATGCTGAAAGAGGGAAATTTTACAATAATTTGCACAGCTATATCATATCTTAGCTCTAGATGAATCCACATAATAATTGATCCACCTCTCGTTTACATCAGCTGAACCTCTGGTGTGCTGTTTTGAAATTTTGAAGTACAGAAACACACTCCTTCTGTACTTGCCATTCCTCACCACACCAGCAGGAAATGCTGAGGTGTTTTCAGCAGTCCCACGTGCCTGCACAGATACAAGTGCATGGCCAAGACTTTGCACCTACACTCACATTCCCCAAACTCCTATACTGGTTGTTGTGCATCCAAAAGAGCATAAGAAGAGGATGTATTTCCCCCAGCTGGAAAGATGAGCATTTGGTTTCATTATAACTGTACCCCTAACCCTAAATTTGCAACCCCTAAAGATTAGCTTAAACAGAAGACCAATTTGGTTTATAGTGATGAGCACTGATTTTCACCCTGCGGCGCATGACACTGGCCTGGCTATTAACAGGAAAAAATATTATTCCTTATAGCTAGGAGGTTCTGTACATAAAAAGAAGCTAAATATCATTGAATCATAGAATAGTTTGGGTTGGAAGTGAGCCTTACAGGCCTCCTAGTCCAACCTTCCTGCAATGAACAGGAACCTCTCCAACTAGACCAGGTTGCTCAGAAACCTGTCCAACCTAATGCTGAATATTTCCAGAGATGGGACATCCACCACCTCTCTGGGCAACCTGTGCCAGAGTTTCAGCACCCTCACCATGAAAAAAGGCATCCTTACCTCTAGTCTGAATCCACATAAATATGTGTGTGTATTTTTATTTATAAATTTTAGACGCATACATGGAATCTCATCACCAGCTTATTACCTGCTGCCCTGCAGGATGGGTTTCTAAAATGAAAAGTTACTTTTCTTTATTGTCTTCAAAGAACCCCCTGAGCTAGGTTTAGTTGTTTGTAGTAACCCAGGGGAGGAAGGAAGCCTGTTTAGTATCCCTCTTCTTTCTTGCAGGCAGAGGCAGGCTGCGATGTGGCCGCCCCCCCTCCCCTCTCCCTCCCCCGGGTGCGGGGTGAGTCCCCCCTGAGCCCCGCCGGCGGGAGCTGTCCATTCAGCACCCGCCCGCCAAAAACAACAAAAGCAGGGAAATATTAATTAATTAAAAGAGAGGGGGGAGAGCTAAAAAAAAAAAAAAAAAAAAAAAAAAGCCAATCTGCTCAATCCTCTGCCTGCAGGCAGACTCTAACGGAAACCACATATGCTTTGCCTCTCCCTATAAGAAATCTTCATTGGGGCATTAAAATACTTAAAAGGATTAGTCGTTAAATACTTGTACATTTGGTTTAATTCACTAGAAACGCTATGTCACAGGGTTACATCAGAAAGCTAGAGAGTTTTAATCTCACTTGCAGTATTTACCTAGATGTTTTATTCCTTCTGCTGCTTGTTACAGGGATAATATTAATATCCTACTTGTCCAGAGGGATGAAGTTTAAAAAAAAAAAAAAAAAGAGCTGGCTGCTGTCTGATGGTATAAAAATATCAAAGAGACTTTTAAGGTAAAACAAAACAAAACAGCATGAATTGGAGTGTGGTATTCCTTCCCACCGCCTGTTGCTTCTTCCTAATTGAGATGATGGAAGGGTAAGGAGCTGTTGCTTTTGGAGAACAGAATAATTTAGATTGTACAGGCCTTGGAACATGGGAGATAGTGACTTTGTTTAAAGCAATTTCCTTTTTCTTAAGCCTCAGTTTCCCTCTGCGACAGGTGTGCATCCCCTTGGTCCCTTCTCTTGTAGTGTTGTAGCTAAAAATTTTGGTAAAAGGGCCCAGAAGAAGTTGTCTTCAAATAAGTAAAGACACAGGGGCTATCAGTCTAAGGAAGGCAGGCACAGAAATGCCTCACCTTAAGCTTCCCAATGGGGAGGGCAGCAGATCTGTGGGAGGACATTCTTGTGTGAGACTCATCTGGTTTTGTCATGAGTGGCAGAGAACGGATTGTTAAGATCTTAAAACTTTGCTCAAGTTGTAGAGGCTCCTTCATGGACATTCCTTTCACTGCCTTCCTAAGTAGCTATACCCAGTCAAATAGACCTCAAGGAATGAGGTTTCACTGAAATTGCTTGCTTTCCATGTCAAGAGTTACTTTAGTCATATTCAAGGCTGTTTGGATGAAACAAACAAAACAAAACAAGAGTTAAGGGTGAAATTCTGATTCCATTTAAGTGGATGAGTGTACTGCTATAAATTTCTATTAACTTCAAATGGAATAAAACCAGTGGAGAGGTATACATTCAGTATTTCCAAGAAAGAAGCCTTGGATTTCTCACAAAAAGGGAAGAAAGAATTGAGAAAAGTTCCATCACAAAGTTCTTTGTTTGCTTTGCAGTGTCTGAACAGCAGAACTACCCATAGCCAACCATTTTCACTGTATCCATGGATTTATCACCATTAACATTAGCCCCACTGGAAGATCTGCTGTGGCTTCAACAAGATACAACCTGATCTCATGGTATTTCCTCTTGGCCACCAACCTGAGTCAGGCAATCTCCAGAAACAGCAACACAAAGGGTCCTGATAAAAAAAATAAGTCATAAAAATTGTGTCATTCGCCGTGTGTAGAGATACAGTTCTATGACTACCAAATCATTCTCCTTTCATAATGCTGGAAGAGGAGCATTCCTGGGAGTTGGCCAGAAGTATTTCTGTATCCCTGTATATCATCTGTGTGAATGATATAAGGAGCATAAGGAATACCATTCACTACATAGTGACTCAGAGGACAAATCTTTGACTCTTATAATCTAATATAAATATTTATTTATTTATTTGTAGAACCTGTCCCTCTGCTCTAGAGTGTTTTATACCTTCTAGACACCTCAGCCTAATTTAATTTTTGGGGGTGTCTGAATATCACCCTGCCCTTGACATAAAGAGTACTTTTGTGTGAGTCTTTGTGCCTTGTTGTGCTTTTTTTCCCGCTCAAAAGCAGAGAATGGTTTCTTGTATTCAAAGCATAAATGCGGCAGCCCCTGAGACTGCTTGGATGAGGACTAGATAAGAGAGTTACATTAGGGCAGAAATTCGGGTCACATCATATCAAACTGAAAGCATGAGGCCAAAGACAGGCTTGGCTAACAATATTTATACACAGTCATTTAAAATGTGAAAACTTCTGCCATGTAAGAAGCCTCCTTTCAGTCTCAAGACTGTGCAGGTATTTTCAATAGGGCTGTGCCACTGTTTGCTAAAATGCAATGCATTTGCATCTTCTTTGCATTATTTATTGTTATCCTGGAGGCTGGATTGTCAGACTAAGCATGATTTATGTCACTGAATTTTATCAGCTTCTGCTAGATTATATTTTCAAGTGGTGCCCCTGGACCTTAGGAAGAGAAATATCAGTGCAAGTCTTTTACTCCTGTTACACAGCAGAGGTGGGTGCTGCTTGTTGTCAGTGGTGCAGAAAGATGTCTTTCCTTCAGTAGCAGCTCCTGGTCCTGTGACCTTACCACATCCATAGCAAACAGACTCTTCAATGCCTTCAAAGTCTTTGGAAACATGTCACAGGAGCATTTTATAAGTTTATCCTTGGCAGACAAAGGGGAGAATTTTTCAGTCAACTGTAATGTGTGTTGGAATATGTGACACAGGAGGCACTGCCTGTGATTAGGGGACAGGGGATGATTGGCGTGAGAGTTGGTAAAGGTTTTGGGGTGTACATGGAACATAATTCCTTGAATCTTCTATTGATTTTCTGAGTCACCTTGGAAAAATCACCCACCAAATTATTGCTCTGCTCCTCATGCATGTGTGGTATATCTATTTCTTTTATTTTTATGTCTTACCTAATTGCAACGTTGGCTCTTCAGGGTGAACACTGAGTCTTGCCGAGTGACTGCACATTGCTTGAGGGAATGGGAGCCTTGATTTGAGCTTAAGGTTGCACTTAAAACACAAAAATGCAAGTTTTGCATCTTTTTTTTGAAAATATGCAACGTACAGGATGAAACTTAAATCATAAGGACCTGCCTAAAGACTTGCTCCACTTTAACTTTTTCTGAGAGACTTGACGTGCCACAGCCTGCCTGTAGGTCCATCTATAGACTAAGAATATGACACTGACTGGCCATTCCATGGCTTGAAAAGGTGAAATAAGAAGACCAATAGAAAGTTTAGACTTTATTGGCTGATCTGCACTGGTAAATGAAATTCTGCCCGGCAGGTGTGGCTATTTAAACTGAATGTGAAGGGGGAAGGGGACAATATAAGGTTTGCCCACGAAGCTGTGGGATGACACACCAGGGTGAGAAGGATGAAGTGCTAGAGAGGGCCCTCACCTTGTTGCTCTGGGACATGCCGGCTGCACTGCAGCATGAAAATCTTACAGATCTGGGCCAGGTAACAGGAGCCAACAGGGAAACACCAGGAAAATACCCCAAAGGAATGAGGGGGTGTTCCTCTAGGGAGGTGACACAGTTGACAGAGCAGCTGAGGGAACAAGAACTCAGTTTTATTTCTCACAGCCACCAGGAGAGCAAATGCTCTGAGGAGAAATGGGAGGAACGAGTTTTTAAATGCCACATGGTCTGTGGAGTTGCAATTTCTTCCTTAAGTGGATCATCTAGGACATTTCTCTTAAATAACAGCACTCTAACCTGGGGTGCCAGATATACCATTGGTGTAAATCAGCACAACTCTCAAAGGACATGTGTTGATTTTACACCCACTGGACATGTGGCTCAGCCAGTCTGTGATTTTTAGCACTTAGTTTTCTTCATGAACAGAAAATAAAATTATCATTTGCCAGTGATAAGGATATCTTTAATCAGGAACTAGGACCTACTGTACTGCTAAGTGCCAAAAAGACAGTCCTTAATTTAGAAACATCTTGGTGTGGCATAGGACTCCATGAATGCAGGAAACGGATGGAATAAAACAAAGTGATAATGAAAGAATGTTGAAGTGTACAATTTTATGTGGACATGACTTATTTAGGGACTTAACAGTGAATTAAGAGAATTCTTTTGTTTTCCTAAATGTATATTCAAGTGCAAACATTTTTGTGGAGTCAAATTCTGGTCTCAGTTCCATCTGTAAGAGTAAAAAGCAGGGCAATGGAGTGATGCTATCACAAAGCTGAGATGTGCATCCCGACAATTATTCTTGAATAGATGCAGAATAGGAGAGTTATTAGTTTGATATCTCAGTTTTAAATTATTTCTAAGAATGTCCTGTGGAAGAAAAATGAATTTGAAAAGGTATTATAAAGAAAAATCCATTTACATCTTTTGTGCAGAAAGAACCTGTTGAATGACATTTAAAAAAGGATTAAAGTTGATTTCTTACAAGCAGTAGAATAATCAGGTTTCTAAGCTAAAGTGGAATTAAGGTCCTCCAATTCATCTGCAAAGCTGACTGAAGTTGAATCATCATTCGGTAATTTACATGTCATTTACAGGGGCATTCATTGTGCTTTTAGTACTGTAAATATGATCTGAACAGCTTTTGATCTTTTGCAGCATTTGCAGGAACATATTATTGTTTCTGAGAAAAAAAGGAAGACTTTTATAAAAAAAAAATCCTCAACGCTTTTTTTACAATGTCAAAACAAATGTGTCAACCAAATGGTAATATCTGCACTAGTTTCATTTATCTGCACACGGCAGTTGTGAGGTTTAATGATTGTTTGTCACAAAAATACATTTTAAGAGGAGCAAGCAGATTGCTGAGTAGCAAACATGTTTTATGGAATATGTAACATTGTAAACACATTTTTGTTTCAATAGGGTTTACAGAGGTTTGCAAAATGAATGTGTACATATAAAATGAGAAGTAGACAAAGCTTGTATTTTCCTACCTAAGAATTTTGCTTTCATTTGTTTTTGACAGGAAGATTCATTTGCTACCATTAAAATCCACACCTTCATACTTTTTTATACTCTTTTCTCACCTTTTGAACTGGGACTAATTCTTCTGACATATATTTGACCACAGCTCCCATAGCAAGAGAACCCTCCCACATTTCCCACAACTGCCAACCTTGTTTATCTTGTCAATTGTCTCTTGAAGGATCAGATCTTTAGCTGTGCCAAAGCCCAGAGAAGTCAATGAAAAGATTCCCAAAGGCTTTGAATCAGTCTCTGGCAGCAAAGCACCACTAACTTCAATGGAATTACACCAATTTACTCCAGCTGAGGATCTGAGCTGGTGTTTAATACTGCACTCATCACCATTCTGATTGGGATTCATCCCAAACATTTATTGGAGGCACAAAGAGAGAGATGCTCTCAAACCAGGGTTTTGACTGGGTGTAGGTAGAAAAAGGTGGTTATCATTTAGAAAGATAATGGTCCGGTTAAATATTTTATTGAATAAACTGTTGGGAAACTTTGGATATGCTTGTGGGATGATGATGTAGAACAAATCTCTCTCTGAACAGCATTGTTGTTGTTGTGGATTATAGAGGAAATATCAGTAATATTTATCATATGTTATTGACAACTGACATTCTGAGAACAGCCAAATTAATATCTAGACATCTCTCTAAATTTTATTTTTTTGTCCATCAAATTATTTGATTCCTCTTGCTGACCAAGGTTGATATGGTAGCTACACAAAAAAGTCAGGAGTTGGTTGTCAATGAGATAACATGGATAGCTTTACTAACATGATTATTATAACTCAATCTCACAACACAAAAGCCAATTAAAATAATGGAATCCAATATTAAATGTCTTTATATAGTTATCTAGGATCCTGTCAATGGAAATGGACTGAAGCCTTTTGACTCTGATCACTCAGGCATCAGTTTTAAGTCCTGCTGAATTACCTTTTGGACTTTGTGAATATTTTGATTGGTGGTAGAGAGTCCAGTGAGAATTTTGTATCAATTCCTTTATTTAGGGAGCTGAAATTGGGTGGGTTGAATCCCAAAAATACTGATTTCATTTGCTATTAAAAGATGATCACATATATAGTCTTAGGAGATATGCTGCCTCATATTGGCAGTTTTCTTTACCTTAAGAGAAAGATGGTCAGTGGATTCTGAGTTTTAAGCCGGACTAAGCCTCAGGTCATATTCATTAACAAAGATTCATAAAATGAAAGCAAAGCAGTTCTAGTTAAATGAAAAATATTAGATAATAATCTGTCCATTATATGAAGAGGAAAAAGCTTAAAGTTTTGGAGTGATCTAAAAGACATAGAGGTCAAAATCTCCTTGACATTTTTAGGTTCAAAAGATTGTGAAATACTACTAGCTTTGAAACCAAGATCTCATACTTGCCTTTAAATACCCTTGCTCCAGATTAATGCATCACAATACATCTGAAATTCATGTCAATGTGCACGGATGTTCACACTAATATCTGGCATATTACTGCCTAGGACAGGTCTAGGAAGTTCAATTTCTTTCTATACTTCATGGTGTCTACCATTTCCTTCCATCTGCCTGAATATTTGCAAGATTTATTATCAGCTTGAATACATTAACTATCAGGTTTAGAAGTATAAAGCTCCTCAGTTTCCTAAATGACTTGCATTTCTTCTCAGAACTTTATCTTCTAGATATTTTTGTTATGTGTTTTCTGGAAAAAAACCCAACTAAAACACCAACAAAAACCACCCTCAGCAAAACCTAAGTATATTTGAGTTCATTATTTTAGAGATGTCTTTTCCTAAACATCTGTGTGTCTCTCCCCTGTGTACTTTGGTTTCATGTCTTCCATCAACTTACAACATCATCATCTTTTCCCATCCAGCCACTCATACTTCAGCCAGGATTTCTACAATGTTCAGTTTGAGTTCCCTCACATGGACAACTCAGAGCTGAGCAACCTTTCCTTCCTTCCTTCCTTCCACAAACCCATCAAAGGTAGCAGGGGTTTATTTCAGGGATGCTCTGGCTGACCTGTTCTGTTACTGTTACTTATTTCACATCCAAAATGTCTTCTCCCTGTCTTCTCTGATATCGTACCTCTATGTCTTTCAAAACATTCTCAGATCTTGTTTTTGGAAGGCAACAGTCTCATTGCATTGCTTGCTCTTTATTAAATGAGCTTTTTTTCTGTTATTGGGTTCAGGTAGTCCCATCTCACCAATTTGGAACCACTTTGCAGATGCCCACAAGCACTGGGTACACCTCTAAGTCATGCTGTGTCTATAATAAAGGAAGGAGTTTTCCCTTCCCCAGAGCTGAAGGAATTAGAAAGGACAAGTGCTTGCAGAGAAGCAGAGGCTGTGAGACAGGAACGTCCTCAGCTATCATCAGGTATCCTGTGTAGCTGGTGTCTGACAAGAGAGCAGAGTGCAGGATGTCTCCAGGCACAGACAACACATGTAGCTGACATCTGGATGTCAGGCAAGAAGAAGTGAAGCAGCCAGTTGGATTTAATCTGTTGGAGTTAAGAAATGAAACCAGACATGGGCACTGTTGTGTTTTTGCCCATACAGGTATTGCTTTAGATTAGAAAGAAAACTACCCTCCCCCTGTCCCCCTTTTTCTGCTCTCTTGAAGTGGACACACACATCTGACCTAGGACCTTCTTTATTGCATAGCTGAAGCTTCAAATTCAAATGAAGATATAGGTGTGGGACATCTTTGGAGATTTGGGAAAACATGAGTTTATGTTTTTTTTTTTTTTTTTGTGCATATGTGTGTGTGTGCACATAAGTGTGTAAAATGCTCTAAAAAACAGACAAATATCTTATTTTCCATGCTGGGGGCAGATTCCATGTTTAGGAAGATATTCCAAACCAAACTATTCTGTGATTCTGTGATATTGATGCTTCTGAGGGACAAGTGGCCACACAAAATAAGGAAAAGGTTTAATTTATGGTCCCCTTTCTTTTTTTTGTTTCTCCAATTTCTCTACCATGTTGGAGGAGCTACTATTTTAGTGAAACTAATCCATCAGAGGATTTAGGTATCTAGTGGTTCATCTCAAGCCCATGGGCAGCTCATCTGTAACTTTTGGCTGCCCCAAGAAAAACGTACACTGCTCATCTGTTTCAATGAATATTGATATGCAATTCATATCCCTTCAGCATTTCTTCAGATCCTCAGCCCTCAAGCAAATCCCCCAAAGGAAATGATTTGTTTGGTCAGATTCCCACAGGCTTGATCTTTAGTGATGCTTGACAACTCTTGTGCCAAAAAGCCGAATGTTTTTTGGTTTATTATCTGTCAACTGTGTTTAGCTGTAAGTGACAGACGGAAATTGTCTCGGACACCATCAGGGTCACTCTTGGCTATGTTTCCTTGGCTGAATTCTTTTCAGCAATTTACTAGAAGGTATTTTTAATAGTTAAAGGAACTGGAAATGCCTCCACCTGGCTTGTTCTATGGAACCGTTGAGCTTTGCACCATTTTTTTCACCATGAATGGCTCTTTTCTAATTCTCATACACTTTGAGCATCTGTTTAGGCTTGGATGAGTTGGCCCCTGAAGATTCCTGCCTCAGCAATAACTTTAGAGACATCCCATGTGCTTGCCTAGACAAAATAAAGCATCCAACTTTCAAACAGCTCTGTTTAGAGAGGGTGAATCTCATCCTAAGTTGGAAATGTTATATTTTGGAAGCTGCAAATGCAAAACTTTCCCCCACTTCGTCTGCTCCTAATTGTTCTTTTCACTGCTTGCTGGTGCTTCATGTTCCTCCTTGTTGCAGATGACTGCCAACTGCTTTTCATTTACCAAACAAATGGATTATGGCACCATTTCAATGGACTGATTTAATATTCTATTTCAAGAGAAATTCTCCTCAAGATTTTGGCTTTGATTCATTGATGTGGGGAAATTGCCTTGTTGGTAAATACGCTTTTAATAAAGCATCTAAAGACCTTTAGAAAGAGTTGCCTGAACTGACTGTTTCTCTCATTTGTGATATTACTCAGTCCATTAAGCACTCAAAAAACTTTTTAGTTTTATAGCAGCCCAAGCTCTCTTCTGCCTTGCTCTGGGTTTGCAGAACTAACACAGCTCAACAATTGCACTACCAATGAAACAACTGATGCCGTGGTTAAATGGAAGCACCTGGATTTAGGAAACCAGGGTTCAATTTTATCTTTGGAATGGACATTCCCATCCTTAGTGTTTCTATATAATTTCAAAAACCTGGGTCCTTTGATTCCGTAAAGAATTGTCTCAGTTCAGTCCAACTCACAGAGGTCACCAGTAAGGACACAGATCCATCATTCTTGCTGATATCCTTGGAGACCTGTCCCAGGAGTGTAAAACTAGGAAAATTTTGCTTGAAATAGCTTTTACTTCGTCTGTAGAATGTGGTGCAACCACTTGGTAATTCTGGTCTTTTTTTCTGTCTATTCCAATAAACTGAAAATCTTCACCTCTTGAAATCAGGAAAAAAAAAACCAAAAAAAACCCAAACCAAACCAAAACAAAACCAAAACAAAAACAAACAAACAAACAAAAAAACACTCCACTTGCTTGGAAAACATTTTGCAATTTAGGATGTGGAAAGTGGAAAAGACCAAAAATATTGTGTTTAGGTGTCAGTCATACTATGGTGGCCTCCAGGCTCATACATCCCTTAGCAGATGAGACCTCTTTCTTACCCTTTTGTTGGAACTATTATTTAAGAATCATGCAGATTGTTTCAGTTTTCACCAACAGGGTCTGTGAAAACTATTTTTTTCCTTTTTGGAAGTTGTGATCATAGAATACACATCCAGAGAAATGTATTTACAGGAATATAAATAGAAATATAAATACGTAGGCTGAATAATACCAAATTCTATGTTTACTACTTTCTTAAAAAAAATAAAATTAAAAACCCCTCCTTTTTGGATTATTTTGAAGCTTAACAATTACTTAGGTCAGAATTGAAAGGTTTAATTCTATGTTTAATTCACAGCTAAGCATGATCTTTTGTTGGAAGAACTTCTGTATAAGAAAGATTTCTGAGAGTAAGAGCAGAATTCACACTTTGCTAATATCTGAGGGACACCTATTTTCCCTGATGAGTCCTGTCTTGTAATTGTGATTTTCTTTACTGCAATTCCCAAGTGGAAAAAACACATATATATGCACATATAACCTCACACTACACTTTTGGCTAGCTAAATGGGAAAGAATGATTTTATATAACTCTTTACATGTTTTACATGTTCTCTGAAAACTAAAGGCAATTTGTAGCAATCTTCATCCCTTACTTTGGTAAATTACCAGTTTCATATATTTTATGTTAACTCAAAGGTAGTTTATGTTACAGAAAACCCAGAACAATCTCCTGGGTCACAGCATAACTGGTGAAAGCTGCAGCAGATCTGTTCTTTTTCCTTCACAGTATCATGGCAGGCTGCAGGCATAAGCAGAGCAAACAGATTCCTAAGGGGGCAGATGCCAAACCTGTCTCACTTTCTACTTTGCCTGTGATTGTGACCAGGAATTGAGCAAACCCAGCCCTAATGACAATAGAATATTGCTAAACAGGCCACAGTTACATGCCAAAATTAAAAATAAATCCTCATGGTTAAATACTTTGTTAAACTATTGGCCACATTTTAGCAGCAATTAATCAAAGTCCTTAATCTTCAGTGCTATTCACCAGATAAGATGACAAATAGAATCCTTCTGGACTTAAAAAATGAGATTATCAAAGTAAATATCATGCTTATGTACTTGACAGTGTCAGGACCTAAGCTCTAATGGGAACAAAATGGTTTGCACAGGTGTAGCTGGAGGAAGAATTTGGCTTTGGGTTGCCATTCTCAAAAGGAAGAATTTTTTTTTACTACAATTTACCTTCCTCAGTCAGAATTAGGCTAGATTATTTCCTGAATATAGAGAAGATCAAAGATAAAAACTCTTTTTCCATGACAAGATTCAGAGTTATGAGCTTTTAAGATGTGCAAGACCAACGACATCAATGGAAACAGGAGAGAAAATGTGCAGCACCAACCAAATTTGTGCAATAATCAGTCACAAAACACTGTCTTCAAACTGAACTACAGCAGTGCAGTACTGGGTGAATTTTACCCTCAGAATCCTGCTTTGCACAAGGTACTGTGAGGCTTAATTAATGAGCCTTTGTATTGTGGTTGGAGATCTTTAGATAAAAGCAATGGATACACAAGTGGAAAAAACAAACAAATGAACAGAAAGGGAACAGGAAAATAAAAAATCTCTACATGAGCTTGCCAGAATTGAGATGCCATTATTTCAGCTGTGATTAAAGGATACAAGCCTTAAGAAACTGAAACATTGAGTTTCTTCTGTGGCAGAACACTGTGGGCTTGTGACATAAAATAGGGTTGTTGAGTTGATTAACAATGGTGTCCTTTAAAAAAAAAATAGCAGCAGCTTCCTATTCACATTCAGTTTAAATAATTAAAATGGTATTTACAAATGCTGCTAAGATCTTTTGTTATTTCATTTGGCATGTGTTGCTCTTTTTTTTTTTTTTTTTTTTTTTTTTTTTTTTTTTTTTTTTGTGGGGCTAATAAGTAAATTGCAAACATACATTATTCTTCACCATTCTCCACTCACTTTCCTCCCACTGGCAACCAATCTACCAGAATTTTCTTCCATTCCCATTAATTGGTCCTTAGAGAATCTCCCTCGCATACCTTTGCAGTGACAGTCAGGGAACATTTCTTAGTAATACTGAGTCAGAAGCCCTGTGATAGCTCACAAGTCACATATTGAACTGGAGCTGTACTACTCCCTTCCATTATGTTTAATGCATGAGGCTTCTGAAATGGCAAGGCTCAGGTGATGGATCATACTTTTCCTTCCAGAGTATCATGACTTTCTCTGGTTATTTCTTTAAGATTTTTTTGTTTTTTTATTATTATTCCTAATGCAGTGATTACCTGGCAGTCCATATCAAGCACAGTGGCATGGCAAGGTGGATAACCTCATGTTTATTGAGGCTGCAAAATCCCACTGTCTGAAGCTCTACGGGGAAAATATAATAAATAAATAAATAAAATAGTCCTGTCTCCCAGACACTCCTATTTTTAACATCTTTGAAAATTTTGGGCCTGGAAGTTTCAGTACATTATGGAATCCACAGGGTCTTGCAAAGTTTAAGCAATCCATGACATTTTTTATTTAAAATGCGTGTTGCTCAGCAGTGCTGAAAGGTCCCAGGTGAAATCAGGTGTCTGCTGTGCAGAGACATACAAAATAAAAAATCTTTGCTACCCCAAAGACTTCACAATCAAAAATGATGAGAGAAGCAATTATTCTCACTTTTCAGAGGAGGAATTAACATGCAAAATGATGAAGTGTTATTTAGAGACAACCTTCTATATATGTCCAATTTATTTGCTGTGTGGGTTTAGTAAACTAGGTACTGAAATCAGTGGGGTGGTTCACACCGGTGCAAGCTTCCCACAGCTGCTATCAAAATACAGACCTTAGAAACCAAGGGTGGAATTTATTATCTGTAACTGTAGGAATGAGCATAATTTTACCCTCCTCTAGCTGCACTGACTCCATGATATGTCTTTACCTGTTTAATTTTCAGCTGCCAGTCCAGAAAGGTGAATGTCCAATTAATTTTTGATACATCTGCTAGCCCCAGACAGATGTCTTATACCCTTTAAAGCAGCTCAAAAACCCCTTTGTGCTCTGCAATGGATTTTTAGATCTAAACTAGAGGAAACTGGATTAACTATATAACTGTGGAGAGAGCCAATAGAGAAAGCTGAACATCTCCAGCAGATGATTTGGCCCTTCCAAATAGAAGTATCTGGAAGAGATGGGATGGTTCATATTCTGGAGGTGCTTAGCTCTTTCCACTAAGAGCAGAGGAAGGCTAGAAGCTTGTGTTACACAGGATACACATCACTAGGGTACCTAAATTCATCTTACCCCCCCTTACACAACTGATAAAGCCCAAGCAGATAAAGTTCCTTTGCAAATTTCCCTTTCCTTCTCCTACACTCAACACTGGAACCATAGAAGGACCTGAAGTTCTTGTCTGAACATATAAAACCATAGCAAGACTCTATACAAGAGCAAAGCATTCTACAGAGCAAGAAAAAAAATCTTATGATACACTCGAGTACAAATCTTTTGATTGGAGGGGTTACAATTAACTTTATGTCATACAGATGTTCTCACAGTGAATTTTACCTTTCCAAGGCCTCTATGAAGATAATAATAATATTTTTGTAACCAATAATTTGTGATACAATGATGGAAAATGCTCATATTACATCAGAATGTCTTTTTCTAAAAATATTATCGAGGACCACAGCTATTGCACAAACAACCCAAATGTGTTTATTGTTATGTGTAGGAAAACTAAAGGACAGATATGTTCCCATACTATTTTCTGTGTTCTTTCTCAAGATGGATTGCAATTACTTTAGCTTTCTTTCTAGCTAAAATCAGCGTCTGGGAATAAAGTGTTGGGCTCCCAGCTGCAATTTTGTTGATAGCAATTTTTTTGCCAAGTTTCCTTATGGGTGGTGTTCAGCTCTGGATTAGGAATTCACAGAGCACTCTCTGTGTTTGGCTTCTCAAGGTAGTGAGGAAATTTAAGTGTAGTGACCTTTTTCATCTTAATTCCTAAAGGTCTTCAAGCTAGGAGGCTGTCACTGAGAAAATATCCTGAGTGAGAGAAGCCTGTGTGTTTACTTTCTCTATATACAAGAACAAAGACATATACTTGTTTTTTTATTTCTTTTTTTTTTATTTTTCTTATGCCCTTGAAACTGTTTTATTTGGCCTGTCTGGGTTTTATTTTGCACCTATTCTGACATATTAGACAAAGCCAGAGTTTGATTCTAAACACTGGAACTTGGTCATCTGTGCATTTGAATACATAATGAATCATATTGTCCTGATCCAGCTTGCAGCCTCCAAAATAATTCCTAGGCATGGTCAAGAGTCAGCATGGGCCAGAGATCATTCTGAACAGGTAGTTTAAGTGTAGTCACTGTGTCTTAAAAGGATGCGTTGTCTCAAAGTCAGAGAATAGACCCCAGGAATCTTCAGTGTATCGATAAAGAAGGGATCATTTAAAATCCAAATCAAATAAAAATACCATACTTCCCACTTTTACAGGCACATATCCAGAGATTAGAAAAAGATGATCCATACTTAGAGTTTTAAGCGGAAAAGAGCAAATTCTCTGACAATATTCCATAGAAAAATATGCAGGATTGACACAAATGTATACCGAAGTTGTTCTGCTAATGACAAACAGCTGAAGCTCAGGTGCTTGGGCAAAATCATTCTAATGCATAAGAGTATGATCAATTATCAAAGAGGCCAGTGATCCACACAGGCGTCTCTGACTGGAATTGCCAAAACATTCCAGTTTCTGTAGCCAAAGTCAGCAGCCAGCATCAGGATTAGTTACCTTGGCTCCCCCAGTTTCAACCTGGATGATTATTTGACAGATGGGTCAATCTGCTTTTAGTGTGAAACTGGAGGAGTGAATCACTTTTTATCACAAGTTTATGGTGAAAAACCATAACCATTGTTACTGCTCCTCATGAATCCCACGGTTAAGAATGTCAGCCTTGCTTTAAAAAAAATATTTGTGCTTAATTAGCACTGTTTCCTTCTTTCCCTCATGTCTTTGTTCCTCCTTATCTCCCTATAATAAAAAATCAGTTGTTATTTTTGAGTTTAAGATGTGATTCTTACAACTTGTATAAATCAGGTCTGTCTAAATTCAAACAATTTATGATTTTTTTTTTTCATCCATTTGACATGGAATCACAGAAAATCCAGTATTGTCTTTACAGCTGTTCAGGTTCTCATGTGAGTTTGTGTGGGGTTGTGAAGATGTCCAGTTACCACCAGTCAGCAAATCTGTGACAAGATTCTGTTTACAAGAGAAACTGAATATAAAAAACAAGAGAAGGGATAGGATGAGAAAGGAAAAGACCTCCAAGGTCACTTGGGTCCAACTTGTGGCCAGTCACCACGTTGTCAATGAGATCATGGCACTAAGTGCCATGTCCAGTCTTTTCTTGAACACTTATAGGGATGGTGACTCTACCACCTCTCTGGGAAATCCATCCCAAGCAATTGAAAACCCTTTCAATGAAGGGTTCAATGTTTCTTCCTGAAACATACAAAACATTAGAAATTAACCCTTCTTGACATTAAACATGTGCATGCAGCAAATTTATTTTGAGACCACAATTTTGAGATGGAAGATCTTGATGCCCAAATTGGGAGCTCAAGGTAAGTCATTAATGGAAAGAAATCAACCAACTGTGAATCTTACCCCACATAGAACTCGAAACCCAAACCGACCAGGCAGTCATGTAAACATGCCATGAGTCCAGAAGGGAATGATTCCTAGCTTTCTGCTCTCATGTTGTAGATGAACTATAACTTCTCTCTCCAACTGGAGAATGAAATCCACTACTAAATACCTGATAATAATTAGGTGTTAAAAATTTATATGACTTCAATGAAAGGAAGGGAAAATTCACAGAGGAGAAACCCATAATTTCTTAATGTGTGGACAATATGACTCAAGAATTTTATTGGCCATGAATTGCTGAAATATATATTTCATGCTATTTCATGCTTCCTATTGAAGGAAGCATCTTCCATCTATCTTCTATTCTCACCAAGGAACCTGCACTGGGAGCAGTTTTTAGGTACAGTTATGCAGGTACATGACTATGGAGATGCTTGGTCAGTTTCTATAAAAATTTCTCTTTCCTTCTGAACTGAGCCTAATGGTTCCTGCTGGTCCTGAGGTATCTCACTCATTCTCCAAAGCTGAGTGATATGTGACAACACCATGAAGCACATAAATCTTTATTAATACCTTTTTTGACAGTGTCTGGAGTTATGACCCTTGTAACTATTTGAATTAGACCAATGTAGAACATGTTAGTCTAATGTTGTCTCTACTTGCTGGTGGCCATTGTGGAAAAAGTCATTACACTGTAAAAATGACATGCATTTATACCTGCTGTCTGTATGACTGTTAATGAAAATCTTGCTTCATTTTGTAGTATGCGTCATCTGTGGGTTGAATCATGGATTTTTGGGGCAGGGACTAGGAATCAGTGACTTATTGGTTTTGCAGCTTTTTTCTTTGTCTCTGAGTCAAAATATGACTCAAATGCTTCAAAATTATTGAAAATGCATTCCAGATAGAAATAATCTAATGTAATGATGATGTCTGAAATGTAAAACTCTATCTCTGAGCTACACTCCCTGGACTCCTTTTGTGGTCAATGGAGAGGAATGGGTATCTTGAGGCTGTGACTGATGTCACCAAAAACAGAGGGTTCAAATAGGTCAAATTAATCAAGCCTGAATATGTCTGTTTCCTTCAAGAGCAGATGCAGATGTCTCCACTAGAGAAGTCTAAAGTAACCCCAAAGTGCTACTCACAGTCAGATTATTCTATCTGAGTTCCACTAAAAACATCAGAGAGACCTGATTGAACCTCCCCATCTCTCTCAGCACTTTGTCTCCCATAGCTGGCAAAAAGCAGATGCCCAGGGAAGACCCATAAACCAGAAGAACATATTATATTTTCTTCAACTTCCTTCCCAGCCTCTAAACCATCTGTAGCTTCGGAACACCCTAAGCCAGACATGTTTCTGATGTGTTCAGTGATCTATGAATGTGTCCCATTTCCCTGACAACCAGTGTTTAGGACTAAACCATACGCAGTGACCTTCTGGAAGGATGTTCTAATTTCAGTTCATTGGAAAGTCATTCAGGGTCTTTGGGATGTGACACTGCATGTTTTATCTGTTGAAAACTGGTTTTGCTTTCAGAATTCCTTTGCCACGATTGCAATTGTTAAAGTGTTCCTCCATTTTCTTCTTGAAATTCTGGCATTTATTCATAGCTGAATGATAGAATCACAGAACGGGTTGTGTTGAAAGGGATCTTGAAGATCATTTTGTTCCATCTTCCTGACATGAGCAGGGACACCTTCCACTATCCCAGGTTGCTCCATTCCCCATGTAACCTGGCCTTGGACACTTCCAGGGATCCAGGGCAGCCACAGCTTTTCTGGGCAACCTGTGTTAGTGCCAGTTGGTCTTTAAAACTCAGTAAAGGCTGGAAAGTTAAAGAATGATGAACAGCTAGGCCTGATAGGTGGAAATTTTTGTGAGGATATTCTGAGGTAGAAGGGGAAGTAATAAACTAAGTAGGTGAAAGCTGAGTCACTCTGAGTGGGTGAGGGGCTGTGAACAAGATCTACCTAAACCCCACTGCAGACCTTGGCAATAGAGTTAGAGACAAGGAATTGATCATGAAATTGTCTAGAGAATAACTTCTAAGAGAAATATAAAAATAACTTTTGTGGAAGCTAGAGAAGATACAGAAAAGGAGAGAGAGAAATATTTTTGCAAGTCAGGTTCAGAAAGAATGATGCTCATGATGCTCAGTGAAAAAACTCACTTTTTTTTGGTAATGGGTTCAGTTATGAAGAGAAAAAATACAGTGCAGTCAAGTCATCATCAAGAGGAAAGAAATCACATAAAAAAGTAAAATGTTTGTGAAGTTATTGTAAAGGTAAAATAAAAAAAATAAGGATAAAGTAAGATGGTTATTATTGGCTGGGTGATAATTTTGAGGATTTCTCTCCTCTGTTTTTTTTTACCTCTTTATTTCTCCTGTTAAGATCCCAATTCCCACCTGTTCTGCAAGACTCCTATGACTTTGTGCCTCTTTCCTGTCCTTTCTGTGATCTAATTGAATTCTCTGCATCTTCTCTATCTCTGCTAATTTCCAAATATCTTGCTACACCTTTCAAACAGCCTGGCTACCACATTTCAGAGCCATGAGCAAAATCTAACCCAAAAAGTGATTTTAAACCCCCATTTTATACCAATATCTCTTTCACAGACTGGTTTGGAAAGCTTTGTTCCATCTGTTGTTCCTCTGTTATTTGCTCTGTTTGAATTTCATTATCTGTGGTTAACATACAAAAGTATTGAAATCCCCCATGAAAGCTTTTACTTAATGATAATTCTGCCTTTAATAAATATTGACAATGATTTTGTGTATTTTCAAGTATCCCATAGAATTTAATACAAAATTATATCTAAGTTACAGACAGTAACAGGATTTTTTTTAATCCATAAACCAAGAGAATAGTTTCTCTGTAAGAAATGTAAATTCTCTAGAATCCTACCGATTTTTGCAGCCTAATTTTAGTCTTTTTCAAATAGTTAGAGTGCTTTCACATAACATTAGACTAAGTGGCAGCAGATTTCCATTATTAATGACATACTGCGACAGTGAATAGCTACAAGCAATTATTGGGAGATTGACAATGGGCAATGAAAATAAATTAGCTAATTCAAGCTACACAGAAAATACTTTCACATAACCAGCAGCATCTTCAAAACCAGGGTAGATGATCAGCAAACAGTTCAAAATTCTCCACAAATACTGTTTACAGTAGACAATGTGTTGACAATCAGACAAGACTGAGATTAAATAGGGTCTGGCCCTATTTGTTATTTTTGTTTGCCAAACATTCCTTTTATAAAATACACTATATTTGGGTTTATTTTGTTGTTCACACATCTCACATGAGTATCACTTTTTAATTAGCAACACTAATGAGGGCATATGACTCAAAAATCATATTAAAATCTTTGCTGTTTAAACAGCCCAGATTTGCAAATATCTCAGTAAAACGACCATGTCATTTGATATCAAAACACCCTCATCACCTTCTCTAAACCTTCTTGTCCTGAAGGAGAATATATTTTAGCATCATATATATGAAAAAACAAATAAAACAATGTCTTCAGTAGGAAAAAAAAAGCCCCCAAAATCCCAACTCTATGTTTATGGAAATACTTTTTATTCTCATTTCTATTAGGTGAACTGATGATACAGTAATTGAGTTGAATCTATAATGTCTTCCACTATTCCTACCTTACAGAACTTTCCAGTGGTCCATGCTGGCAGAGATTTGGTGTGGTCTGTTCCCAGGTAGGAAATAATACTTCCCATACATAGGTATTGAGGAGCCCTTATAGAGTATTTTGATTTTATGCTATCTTAGTCCCACAAAAATAGACATGAAAATTCCTCACCACTCCTGTTGAAAAACTGTATTTAATGAAAATCAAACCACTAACACAAATTTTAGACTTGTCACATATTTGTGGTCTCAGAAGTGCTGTTTACTGCCAGTTGTGTAAGGAGAACAACATCACTCCTACAGAAAACAAGGGATGATGTTGATCTTGCTGCTCTAGGTTGAGACCAAACATACATTTCATATATGTAGCACTGTCAAAGTGGGGCGATTTATATTGCTGCAGTGCTTAAATGGTTTTTAACTTTTAAAAGTAATGGAAGTAACACCCCTTCAGAGAACAGAATATTGGCACTGTCTCTAGATATTATATATATACACATACACAATGCAATTTCTTCACTGAAATAGTGGTTAAGCATTGAAACAGGCTCCCCAGAGAAGTGCTGGAGCCAACGTTCTCAGAAGCATTAGAAAAATGAATAGACATGGCACTTTGTCATATGGTTTAGTGAGCATGGTATTGGGTCTTGATGGACTTGATGGTCTTTTCCAGCCTTAATTATTCTGTGATTCTATATTGGTTGGACAGGGTAGTTGCTTTCTCTCAATCTCCAAACACTCCACTTCTTTGCAACAGAATAAAAGAATTCATTCTGCTATGCCCTTTTTTCTAGAGATAAATCTGGGAGTCATTGGCAAAAAAAGGGTCAGGGCTCCAGAGTCCCTGGCCCTGACAATGCCAGCTGCAGAGAGAGCAGGACAAGAAAAGCATCAGGAATAAAGAGATGCAACCTGTAGTGTGTTGGTGGGCTGAGGAAAGTGCTTCAATGTTCTTCTGAGCTTTGCCTGCTCACTCTTAGGTTTACATTTGAGCTGAAGGAGACACTTCATAATACATGGCAGTTCCAGGGATGCAGTGAGGAAGACAGTGAAGAAGACACTGTCAGCGTTTTGTCTGTTTAGTAGTTGTCTTTGACACAGATATTTTAAAGATACTTCCAGGAAGCCCCTCCTCTTCCTCTTCATCCCCCTTGGCTTACACCTCCGTGGTCCCTTGTTCCAGCACTAAGCAAGAAAATATTTGATCTTTAGCTCATTCATGGCTCTAGAAAGCAGGTCAGAGCACCATATTTCAGTCCTTTGGCTCTTTCAGTTTCTTGTAAGACCTTGCTCTGGCACTGTTTCATCTCCTGCTTTTTGCATTTCTTCCTCATTTATTTTGCAAACTCCTGGAAGCAAGGACAGTTTCTTTTTGGCCGTGCATGGAGTGCCTGGACCACTGGAGGCTCTGAACTAGACAGTGCCAGAGACAATAAAGACAACCAGATAATTGACTGTTCAATTAAAGTAACAGAGCTGCCTTGAAAATGGACAAACAAACAGCTAAAAGTGGACTTTATTTCAGTGTTTTTAACAGCTGATTCTTTAATTGCTCGGATTTCGGTTTTCATGAAAATGAAATATTTTTGTAAAATAATAAAACAAAAGTTGACAAAAATTAGAAAAAGAGATGCTTTAATTTTTAAAATTAAAACACACATTTCAGAAATCCAAATAAATTTAACAAAAACTCTGGAAAAAATCCTTTAATTTAATAAATCAAAACAGATATTTCAGAAATCCATAAAGTATCAGGGCTTGAAATACATAATATGATGAAATAAAACATCATTCTAGACGAAATGTGTGTACATTGACTTTCGTGATAGACAATCATAGAATCTTGTGATGGTTTGGTTTAGAAGGGACCTCAAAGTTCATCTCATTCCAACCTCCCTGCTGGGGATTGTTGAATTCCAGGTTTGGGTTCACATTATGGGTTTTTTCTTTGTTAGTTTTCCAGTTCTCTGTACCCTCGTGCATCCCCCGAGTTTTTCCCTACTCCTGTGGTTTCCGTGCCCGTCTCCCCGTTCTCGTGGTCCCACTCACCCCAAAGTCTCGTGTCCGCCCCTGCCGTGTTCCCATTGGTCGCTGTAGTATACGTCATCACCGCGATGTCTGTACCCATTGGGCGGGAGGACTCCCCGTCCGCCCTGTCCCTTCCCTATTTGATCCCACTCCTCGGCATGCTCGAGGCCATTTGCGTCCGTGCGAAGCTGGGATCGGCTGCAGCTTTTCCATCGCAGCTCTCGCAGCCAATAATGCATCCAGCCACCACGCGGATGGATTTGGAAGAATTCCCTGCCTCTTTGTTTCTTCCCTCACGCCGACGGCAAAGCGCGGCCAACAGCCCACCCCGGAGCGTGACAGCAAAAGCACCCGGAAACTGCGGCGAGCCCCGGCCCTGACGAAAAGCTGAGACGCCCAAGCCGGGCATTCGGGAGCTGACCGGGGCAGACAAAAGTAAAGAGCAGCTGCAAGTGGCGCCCAAAGTGGGGCCACAGCCAGCGCAAGGCTGCGGAGCAGGCAGAGAGTCACCACAGAGCACCTGGGAGCCACGCAGAGAGAGCGCCGCCGCCGTGAAGCCGCGCCACCGACCAGCGAGCCCCGCTGCCGAGACGAGCGAGCGCAATCCGCGTGGAAAACCTCCGCCGCCACCGCAGGGTCGCGGTCCACGACGGAAAAGTGTTCCGTGACGGACTGAAAACGGGAGCAAGTGCCCCCCCGAAGTAAGTCAGTGACATCTCCGCCACCCACAGGAAAACACGCTGTGTTTTCCCGCGTGGGACTGGAAGCGCAACCATTCACGGCTACGGAAAGCCGAAGTACGGACGCTTCCCGGGAAAGAAGACCCTGGTAGCAGCTTTTATTTGCGAAGATTCCGGTTTGGTGAGCGATTATCCGCAGGGGGTACCCGGCTGATACTTCACGTGGGTGGGCTCTGCCGCATTTCCAGGGGTACGGATCACGCAGCGCGCAGCGTGTGCAGCGGGCCGCCGGGGTCTTTCACGTTTTTTGCTTTTTTCTTTCGCTTTTTCTGCACCAGGGGTGAGGCTGTGGGTAGAAATAGCATGGGAACCACGCTATCTACCCAACAAAGGGAATTCTATACCCAAATTAAGGGGATTTTATCAGTAAAACATCCCTACCCCAAAAATTCAGTCAAAGCTGAGACGCTCAAGCCGGGCATTCGGGAGCTGACCAGGGCAGACAAAAGTAAAGAGCAGCCGCGGGGGATACCTTCCACCACACTAGGTTGCTCAAAGTCCAATCCAATCTGGCCTTGAACACTTCACTTAATGTGAAAGTCTTCAGAAATGCCTTTTTTAAACCCTGTTATCAGACTTTGTTTTCCCCCATTTACCTCAGTCAGGGTAATGAATTCCTGAATTGAGAATCTCAGAAAATTCGCTCTCTGAGAATATCTTTCAAATGAAGAGCTGTTGACCTTAGAAGTTCATTGCCAGTGTTTTATTGTGGTGTATGGCGTGTGATGGTTCCACCTCATGGCTGGGAGCTCTGGGCAGGATTGGAATGGATGTTGCACAACACCCTGAGTCACCCTCACCACCAGGATTATCACAGCCCAGGCTGGTATTTAGCATTTTTTTTTAATCCATGAGCAATTTGCACAGAATCTTCAGTGATCCAGGTTCCAGTCCTCCAAGCTCAACAGGAATTCTGTGTCTGAAATAAAAAGGAATTAAGACTGGAGTCCAGTTTTTAGTGTGTAAAACAGAAATCATGGCCACACTTAAGCAAAGAACTTCTGCTTAAACACATGAGTAATTCTTTCTAAAAGATCACTGCACTGCTTTACTCCAGCATGAGCTTAAATGACAAAATTAGGGCCAAAAGCCAAATTTTTTTTTTCTCTGTGTAGACCTGTAATTATTTTTCTCTATCACACAGGTAATAGATGTGCTTTATATAATAATAATAATAATAATAATAATAATAATAATAATACAATAACAACAAAAATTAATAATGCTGTGAAAGCCTCTTTGCTGTTTTTCCTTTAATGTGAAATGTATTCAAATATTTTATAGATGGACTACATAAATCCTTACTAATATATAATGTTTATTTCTGAAATGAAAATTCAATGTTATCTTACATGCCAAATATATAATAATTTATATTACGCTTCTTACACACATTGTGACCATGTTGAAAGCAGAGTTTCTAAGGCCCTGTCTTAATCTTCATTTTTCTTTTCAACAAGGAAGCAGATATTGGATGGAAAAAGCAATAATATAAACCCAAGCAACAATGTGAGTCAACACAAGCTGATTATTTGCTCACATTTTCCTGAATCCTAATTGCTTTCAGTGTTCTCAAAACACCATTAGATGGAGAAATAACAACTTCCATCATACAGTAAAAGGCAATTACACCAGCTTGGAAAAGATACCTTGGGAATCTTCATATCAAGCTTGATTTACCCTGATGTTCTGCAAACGTGTACCAATCACAACAGTTTTGACTCAACTCCAACACAAAATAGAGTTCCCAGAAGTTCATTGGAGGTAAAGCTACATTTTCACAGCGGTCCCTTCTGGCCTTTAATCTATTAATCATGGTCTTCTTAGATTAAAGCACCAAAATTGCCTACACACCCCATCTTCTGATTTCCTCCCACTCATTTTTCTATAGCCTTTCTTGTTCTATATTTAAACTCCATGTCCCTTTCCAGCCCTAACATATGCACTGCATTCTTCCTGACTTATCTGAATGGGCTTGGGTTATTGGAGAGCCTGGACATACCAGTAGAATATTTCTGAAAAATATGAATTTCTAATTGTCACCTTCAGCACAAGAAATCATGTGCTTTATTACTGAATGATCAAAGCCTGAAAAGCCAGTCCAGTTTTATTCAGTAGAGTAATTCAAGTGGAGCCAGTGGGGAAAAACCCATCTGGGAACAGACATCCCAAATAACTGGGAAAGCTGTTCCATGATTTTACTTGGAACAACCACGGCAGCAGTTACTATTGCTTCCAGAAGCAAAAAATGTTGCTTAAGAGATTTATTAACCCATGAATCCTGATACCTCCTTTTGCAGTAACAGCTATACAAGGAATTAAAAAGCTGGTTTTGCTCCACTGTGCTGGTCAGAGACAGACACCAGCTTTATGGGCATCATAACCTGCACCGATGATAAATTATATTTCTCTTCCACAGAGGCAAAGAAGAATGAGAATCTATAGGAATTACTGGTTCAACTGCACCACTCTAAGTTATCTGTCAATAGGGTCCTTGTCTACTTTGCCTGTATCAAAAAACCCTCTCTATGAACACATAAAAAACATGTGTGGACATTTTCCTGTTAAAATCAAGGGAACTTGCTGCAGATTGTGCCTGGAACTTGTTTGCATTCACACTGAACACACCAGGTAGAAATATAGACCAGACCAGATGCAAACCCAGGAATATTCTGTGGTGTCAAGATGCATCTCAGCCCTGGCACAACTCCAGCAAACTGGCTAAAAAGTTTGTTTGTGTCTGTTCTATTGAAGTCTCGCTGGATTTGATGCATTTCATTGCATGTAATTGATTTGCCTACTGTGGCTTTGGAACAGTGTAGAAACCATGCTCTGACTGAATGTTTGACACTGGAACCTGAAGAAAATTGCCTAAAATTATTTTTCTCCCAAACAAAATTTCGAAACGGAACAAGAAAGCATATTAGGAAAACGTACAGTCCAAAGCACAATTTTTAATGACCCAGGGAATGCATGATGTCCCTAATTTCTTGTTATTAAATAATTTGAAAAGGATAGCCTTCCTTCCTTCCTTCCTTCCTTCCTTCCTTCCTTCCTTCCTTCCTTCCTTCCTTCCTTCCTTCCTTCCTTCCTTCCTTCCTTCCTTCCTTCCTTCCTTCCTTCCTTCCTTCCTTCCTTCCTTCCTTCCTTCCTTCCTTAACAGAAGGACAAGGCAGAGGTGAAAGAACCACAAAGTGTGGTCTTGCAAATTTGGGTTTATGTATGTATGTATGTACTTGCTTTATGTCTTTATATAGTATAATCAACTTTCACAAATATTTCAAAAATCATAAATCTTCGATCACCAGTAACCTCACTTAACTCTAGGTATTTAAAAGGTGGTTTTTAAGACTAAGCTAGACACCTACATTGCTTTTGCTAGCTTTGAGAAACCCATGGCCTCCAGATATCACTGTGAATACAGAGTGACTATCACCTTGGAATTCACTGTTTTCACTGAAATTGGTCCTTTGGTGACTCATTCAGCCCTGGGAGTGTTTAATCTGAAGTTAATTTCACTGTGCTTTGATCAGCCCTGCATATTGCAGTTTCGCTCATGTTATGGAATTTTGTACTTGGAGCACATGTGCACTGGAGGAAGATTCATAGGGCACAAGAACTATGGCAAGTGGAGAAAAAGAACTCCAACTTTTACAGACTCCCAGATTATTTAGAAAGTTTTTGGGGGTTTCTCCCTAAATCTACTGACTGCATCCTTCAACAAAAAATGTAGCTTAATGATATTTTATAACTATTGTACAAACTGCTGAGTAACTCAAAACAGGTTTATGCAGGCAGCTCTTATCTCCAAGCATATTTGTGTGTGTATATCTATTATTTACATTATATTTTTCTGTTTATTCTTTCTCTATTTAGAGTGGGCTACCTGCAGACTAAGAAAAACATGCTTCTAATGCATGTGGAAAGTAGTTTACACGCCTGGGATTATCTCAAGAGATGCAAAATTATCATAACTTTTCCTTTTTTTTTAACATTTCTAGTTTTGCAACACAATTTTTAAGAAATGTTGAGCATGAGGCCACATGTGTAACACCACTGATTCCTTGTCTGTATAGGAAACAATAAAATAATTTAAATAACTCCAAATTTATGTTGTCATGGATGCAAACAAGAGTGACCTCTATGAGAAACCATGACAGAAGCCTCATCCCTACAGGTTTAGAGGAGGATGAGCCATGGGTTCCAGAGAAGCCACTTCCACAGTCACCCTCAGTGAGAGCTGATGGCACCCTGGTTACCTGCTCTGCTTTGCTGAGCTCACAAAAGAGTGAAGTGAAACTGGTACTGAAGGTGAACAGGAGATTTAATTTCATATTGGGAAGGTAAAGGGAAAAAAAGACACCTTACTGGTTTCAAAAAGAGTTTTTCCACCTGTTAGATACTACATGTAACTGGATGCTTTCTTAGTACCTCTGGGAGGGAAGAAAACCAAGGTGGGAGAACCGAAATCTCCTTTTCATGAATCACAGTCCTGGTTAGGAATTGATTAAATTATTATGGCAACTTTTTAATTCCTCTTGTACTTCTGCCCAGAAAGCCCCGTTAATGTTGGATACCTTTGTCTGCAGTTAGTCCTGCAGACCCAATGCATTTCTGGGACTGTGGGCTGGGCCCTGTGTCCTGAACTCCACTGTCAACCAGGAATGACCCCGTTTTCAATGGAGCTTGTGGCAAACTGCCCACTGACTTCAGTCAGCAAGTGCAGTTTCAGAAACCATGTCACTTCTGATGAGGCATGAGATGGAAAGAGCAGGGGTTGACTTTTGGGTCCTAATGTTGAGCATGTGGGGTTGACAGCTGGAAAAATAATCTGCCTTTACCTTCAGGTACGTTATCCAGCTACCTGCCTGTCTCTTTCTTTCTCTCTCTAAATATATAGATAAAATTATATAAATATATATATATATATCTAGATACCTATATATATATCTATATATATATAGATATATAAAAATTATATATATTTCTTCTGGAGCAGATTTAGAGAAGTTACTCATATACAAGGCTGAACAGCTTATGGAATGTTTTGCTTATGTGTTGTTTCAAGGATATTTTGGGATGTGTTCAAGGTCAGGTGGGATGAGAGTGTGAGTAACCTGTTCTAGTGCAAGATATCCTTACCCGTGGCAGGGCCATTGGAACTAGGTGGTTTTTAAGGTCCCTTTCAACATAAACCATTCTGTGATCTTATGATATAGTAACCATTTTACCTTTGTCAAGGACATTGGTCTTAAGCTTATTTTAAGCCTTCAGAAAATGCATCTCATTTTGTGTCTTTTCTCAGACAGAAAGATATAAATCTAATTTGTAGAATTTGAGGTACATTTTTCACAGCTTAATAAATTAATCAATATGTAGAAACAGCTCCCACTTTTAATCAGGACGTCCTGCAAAAGATTGTTATCAGCATTGCATGAGTTATCAGGTTGTTCCTAGCTAATTATTAGCTAATACAACAATAAAATAAGACAAAGCTTTTCTCTAAGATACACTGTCATATTGGCAATGGAACAGAACAAATTCAGAGAAACTGAAGATATGAGATAATATTTTCCAGTGAATAATTAAGAAAAATATATGAAAACCAAGTATAACGGAGCAAAAGGCAACTCCTGAGAACTTAACATACAAATGGCCAAAAAAGAGAAACCAAGGAGAAAATGCTGTTTGATCATTGCAAGTTGTTGGTTTTTGTCATAGAGGGTAGTTCAGGATGAATCTGAACAGTTCCAAAACTCTTCTTGTCAGGGAGACTTGGAAGTCCAAACTTAGTTCACTCAAGGAATGCATATCCTGATTTAGACACTGACTTTGAAAACAAGGAAAATGAGAAAGGATATACCATTCTTCTTGAAGCCTAAGGGAGTTTAACTGGAAATCTTTTTTAGTGTAATTTCTGAGCTGATTTTTTTTTTAATTTCCTGATGTCTGAGGGATGGATGGCCAAGGACTAACCAGGCAGAACCCAGAAGCCCCACACAGCTACCCAAATAAAAATGACATTTTATTGGAAATGTGAACCACAATAGGTTCCAAACTGAAGTTTTTGTCTTTTGTTTTAGTTATACACTGGCTCACACTTGTGTATGCTAAGCATTTTCAGTGGAGCATTCAGACACCCAGAGTGGTCACAAGGAACTTTACATTCATTCAGTTTGGTGGGCTCCATTCGTCCCTAAATTTTCCCAGGTCTCATTTTTTTTTCTTTTTTCATCACTTTCTTTGTAATTGTGCGTGCAATTACCAAGACAATACAAATGACTTATCCAGTGGTCCTGATTCAGTACTAGTCAGTGTGACCTGGCAACACCTGGCTTTACACCATCACTAGAAAAATTGGATGCCCCATCCCTGGAAGTGTTTAAGACCAGGTTGGATGAGGCTTGGAACAACCTGGGATAGTGGAAGGTGTCACTGCCCATGGCAGGGATTGTCATGAGATGATCTTTAAAATCCCTTCCAACCCAAACCATTCTGTGATTCTATGAAAGTTTTTGAGTGGAAAACTGTGGTATTAAGCAGAGGAAAGCAATGTAACTTGATATTCTCTGGCCTTTATGGAGAAAAAACATTTCTGTTTATGTCTGTGTGTGCACATAAACAGACCCTCAGGGGAGAGCTCACAAAGGCTAATTTTGGCCTGAAGAAGTGGATAACTTGGCTGACCTCTATTCAGGAAAAAAAGGGAGAGAGACACTTCTTGAGGGAATGGTTAAGGAAAGCCCTTTCCAGAATTTATTTCTTTCCTGGCACAACAGAACCAAGTGCTGTAGGCTGCCATCAGCCTTTGGTGCTACCACCCTTAGAGTTTTTGCTGCTATCCTAAGAGTTGGGGTAAGTGGACCTTTCACAGGATGGACTTTTACTTGTACAGTGTAAGTCATAACTCATTAAACCTTTGGTCATGTGAAAATTACATTCACCATTAAAGCAAATGAAATTACTCGCAGTGCATCACATCAGGGTCCTGCCTGCCATCTTATTTATTCCTAGTTTGGAAAACCTTTATATATAAGCTTAGCTTCAGGCACAACAGACAGCAGAATTAGTTTATAACTAAGTTATAAATAATTGGATGATTTGTTAGTAACAAAAATACACTCTAGGAAAATAACTTTGTCAACACATCTTGCTTTAGGAAGGGTTTTTTCAGGTCCAAGAGAGGATTTCTGTCTAGCTATAGGAATGCTGAAGAACAGCCCAGAGTCCAGGGCTAAGGTGTTCACCTGTGACAGGGGACACCCAGGTTGTTTCTGCGCAATTGATTCAGCCCAGGTGTTGGAATTTTTCTTCCCATGTTCCAACTAAGTGATCTGACGCTTGGTTGACCTAAGGTGGGATGTTTCCCTCTGGAAACTGAAAAAGTCTTCAATTACTTCAAAAGAAAAAGGAAGCAGATTTGATTATACAGCATCTTAGTGCGGAATGCATTCGGATTTACACTTTTTATTCAAGTATCAAGACTTTTATTGCTACAAGCTTGAGAAGGATGTTTTTGGAATGTCACCCTGAATAAAAGCACATTTTCAGGTCTTCACTAGGAAAACATTGTGTTCCCCATTTTGCATTCTCTCTGGCACCTACTATTTGGTAATTTTCCATTAACTTTGAAGGACTGTTCAAGCACATATTTCTTGTCAGTAAATTAATAAACACATTTATCATCTATCAATATGCAAATTCAAATCAGTATTAACTGGTTTTACAGTCAAGAACCACATACTTATTGTGAGTTATCCTACAAGATCAAATTTTCATGCCACATTTTGATATGAAGACATACATCAGAAGTACCAGTTCTAATAGGAAGTAGGTAACTTCAAAAAATTCCCATCTTTTTAATAAGATGAGAAAATAGCTTCCAAGTATGTTCATTAAAGTGATGCTGTTGCCTCAAAAAGGGTAACTTGCTGTCAGTAACACTGAGGAATCTGTGCTGTGTTTAATAGAGAAAGCAGTTACTCTGTCTTTTAAAAAGAAATCAAAAATGGATGAAATGATTATTAAGCAGCAATGTCATCTGCAAAGTTTTTTTATTTTTCCAATGTAATGGTACAAGAAAAAACAATACTGGCAGCTTATTTGTATGGTTCTTCCTGCTCTCTTTAAACTGCAGCAGCGCATTTAAAAAATTTTAATTCCAATAATGTGTTCTGTTCTTTTAAGTACTCAGTCTCTGATAGAAATGGACAGAGAGGAACAGAAGTTTAGTTGGAATAACCTCTATCATGGTTTTGTTTAGCTTGGCAATTAAATGTAATATTTCACATACAGCATTCAACTTCCTGCAATATGGTTAACAATATCTCTAACTCCATTTTATAAAGGAATGAAGGAAGTATACTATTATCATAAGCAAAAAAAAATAACTCACCATAGCTTGGTTACTTTCCATATCATGTAGCTTTTGTTCAAAAAATTAGAGGAAAACCAGAGTACTCCTAGTGAAGTGCCTTATTTTTATTTATTTATTTACTTTTAAAGAACAACTTATAGTTATCTACAAGAATGTACACTTCAAAGTAAATTGACATGCACAGGAAGTGCCACCTGAATATGAGGAAGAACTTTCCTGTGCAGTGACCGAGCACTGAACTGATTGTCCAGGGAGGCTGTGGAGTGTCCTCACTGGAGATATTCCAGACCCATCTGGGTGCAATCCTGTGCCCTGTGCTCTGGGATGACCCTGCCGAGCAGGGAGGTTGGTCCCTTCCAACTCTGGTCCCTTCCAACATTGCCCATTCTGCCATTTGGTGATTCTGTGAGACAGAAGTTTTCACGATCATTAGTCATACATTCCCAAAGAAAACAACTTTCCCTCAAAAAAAAAAAAAAAAAAAAAAAAAAAAAAAAAAAAACCAAAAAAAAAAACCAAACACCCCCAACAAACTGCGAACTTTGATCCTCAGTTGTGATCCTTTGATGAGTATAAAAAGAAAAGGCCAACTGACAAGGCAGAAATGGTATCAAATGGAACTCTTGGAGTATTCAGACTCAGATCTGCTCCCGCTCTTGCTCTCAGCCTTTCCAGCCCCAATGAAGCAGTTCCTATTGAGGACTTTTCCTATAAAGGCCATAGGGGAGTGTTTTCTACCCCATGCCTCTCTTCCATCTCAATCATTCATCTTTACTGACATCTTAGAGTGTTCTCCAGAGATAGATGAAGTTTACTTTGGAGATCTCTCAGTAAAATGAGTCTCCACATTTTAGATTTGTAAATAAGTGAGAGAATTGGGATGTTTTTCTGTCTAATTGCTGAGCTACTCAGAATGAAGATCCAGTGAGAATCAAATAAAAATGAAGGTAGGAATTCTCCAGGAAACAGTCATGAAAGAGATATTAAGGAAACATTGGATGCTGATTGAGGGAACCAAAAGGATAGGTGTGGGTTCCAGAAGGTCTGAAATGTATTGAGTTGCTGCAAAGAAGAACAAAGAAGGGACAACAGAGTTGAGGAAGTGCCTGGAGCACAAATCTGATGAGAAGCAGCTCAAGAATTTAATCCAGTTTAATCTGGAGAAAAGAAGAATCAATGAGGGAACCTTGTCAGTTTCTACAGCTCCTGACAAGGAGGTTGTAACCAGGTGGGGATTTGTAGCAAGTGATGGGACAAGAGGAAATGGCCTCAAGTTGCACCAGAGAAGGTTTGGACTGGATATGAGGAAAAGGTTTTTTCACTGGAAGTGTGGCTGGGCATTGGAATAGGCTTTTTAGGGAGGCAGTGGAGTCACCACCCTGAAAGTGTTCCAAAAATGTATAAATGTGGCACTTGGTTACATGATGTATTGGGGGGCTTGGCAGTGGTGGGTTAATGGTTGGACTTGATCATGGAGTTCTTTTCCAATCCAAATGATTTTATGATTCTAAGCTCACCTTGGCTCTGTTTTGACTGTAGCACTTGCTAGAGAATAAAGAAGGAAGGAGGAAGAAAGAATAAAGAGTGAGGATTTTAATACAAGCACAAGAAAATAATTTTCAGCAGAAGAGTATCTTTGTAACCTCTCTGCAAACACTTTCTCAAGAGCACACCTTGTCTTGGTGAGCAGTCTGCCTGAAATGTGGACCCCCTGAAACATTCAGATATCTGAATCCTGAGCAATCCTACAGCCTTCAGCTAAGACACTCCATATTTACCCTGATTAACTGTGATTATGCTCTGCCTCTACAAAAATAAGCAGACAGAAATCTGTTAGAGCATAAGGCTACAAATTCTGTGTTCATGTGCAATTCTGAGTGGATCATTGAGGTCGAGAGGCTGAAGCTGAATATATATGCACAGGTTTAAGGCTCTGGGCATCAACTGTTATTTATGCTTGTGTTTAGCACTTAGACTAATGCTGCACTCGTGTCCCTGAACGTTAAAGCAGTGCATTGTAATATTGAGCTGATAAATCAGCCTGCAAATACAGCCTGAGAAATGTTTGTATTGCAAGGGACAACTCTGCTGGATTCTGTCCTGCAAATTGAGGTGTTTTATAAGACAAATGATCCATATTTGTTGGACTGTGTAAATCAGCAGAGTTCTGTGGTGTTAACAATAAATACACCAATTTCCACTGGCCCACAATCTGACATCTTTCATAGAAAGGAATGAGTCTTCATTTACAGTTTCAGCTGGAAAAATTCATTATTTGGAAATCCTTAGGCTACGTTTATTGAACAGAAATTATTGTCATAAGGGTGTTATTTTAATAACCATGTGCACAGCTCAGGAAAAAGCCTTTGCAGTTATTTTACCTTCCTGCATTTTTGTTGTTCTGTTGATTGTGTATTTGACCATATATTAGTTTAGTCCAAATTGAGATTACCTGTAGAAACTTAAGAGATTGGATAAGGGCTGCTGTAAGCCTATGATTCATATTCCGCTTTTGCAAAATGAGTAAAACAAAGAAAAAAACATGTAAAAGCTATGTCTTATTGCATTTTTAATGGAATTAAATGTTAAATATTAGAATTATCATTGCTTTTAATGGAAATAGCTCCTATAAAATAACAGAACTTGCGTGCTTTCATTGCTTAGATATGTCATTGTTAAATCTTAACATATTGTTTCCCATATTTGAAAAAAAAAAGTAAAATATGATAACGAGCTTAATTTTAACATAAAGCCTGAAAAGGGAAGACAGAACCCTGTGAAATAAAGCACTTTTATAATAATTTCCTTGATGTCTCTGATGTTAGATATTGCATAGACATTACTCTAAATACCTTAAAAAACTGTTTTAGAAGGAAAATCAAATCAATATTATATTATGGCTGAAAATCTACAGTGAATCAGTAAATAGAGTCCACCCAGATTGAAAATACTTATTTTTAAATTTATCAGCAAAAGAAAAGATATAATCTTTACAACTGGGTTAAATGGGTTAACTGAATTGAGAACTTTTTTCTTGTTTTTGCTTTGTTTCTTGTAGTTTCATTGTCTGTAGGATGTATGTTATTTTGTGCATGAGAACAATGAAAGGTTAAAGTAAAATTTTAATTTTGCTTTTGGGAATAACACTGTAAAAAAACAGAAGTCCATTTTTCTCTTCTAATCTGCTTCCTTTTCATTCTATTTTTCTTTCTTTATGTATGTGCTTGATAGAGATGTATCTTAGATTCAGATTTATTCATTTCTACTAAAACACAGTTCTCTTAGAAAAAATCATAATAATAAAACAACTCCTCCAATCTGTTCTGCTTCAAGTGCATAAATAGAAGAAAAAAATGAGCCGACTTTATGTACATACCTATCTGCAACTTATTTTTTATGAAACCATATCACGCTGTATCCTATAGAGGACTGGCTCTGTGAAAATGTTGCACACACAATCCAACAGTGCTGGACATATTTTGCAGTTTGCAAGCTGTCATACCACAGATAAATGCCACAAAATCCTACACCACATCTTTTAAGTTTTAGTTTTATTTAGATTACACAGTGAGAACAATTGTTGTAGGGAAATATCCAATGCTGGATGCATGCCCTGCAACTTTTTCTATACAAAAATGCCACCTTCTATGTTTAAATGACTGGATTAATATACTAAATTATTGTTGTGGAATACTCTTGGAATGACTTTTAAAAAAATTAAAATTTGCCTTTTAGAAAACTTGCTGCCTACAGTCTCCTCACTGTTATTCTGAACACAGCAACATCAGACCAAAGTGGAGATTTCATGTTACTTTCTACATTTCAAGCCTTAATATTAAACACTTTTCCTTGCCTAGTATTAGTTTCATATGTTAATATCATTTTTTATTAACATAATACAAATATCACTTGCAGTACTACATCCTTCATTGCTAGCGGCTTTCATATCAAATGTCACAGCAAATTTTATTTTCGCTAATAGATTACGACTTGTACATTGTATTAGTGAAAGTGAACATTATTACAGGATGACACTAAAATTAAAGAACACATTGTACAACAGCACTAACACTCTGCTAAATTCCCTACTCCTTCCAACCCACTCTCTATCCCATTCCACCCCACAAAATACTATCAGAAGTTCTGTTAGATATTTTAGTGCTTCTTTGGAGAAAACTTCACCTTTCAAGAACCTCGCTATATCCATTGTCAAAATATCACATTATACAATTCACTGGAAGTGAACTTATTGCTAAATACCCATTAGGTTCCCAGGAGATGCCTTACATTAATTGTTTAGTGAAAGCACCCTTAGGCTATCGCTGGGGAAGAACATTAAATGCATAAAAAGAGAAGTTGACAGAGATCCCTGTAGAACAAGACACATCTCCTGGCTTAAAACTTCTCCAGGAAGAATCCTGCGAGTCGCTGCTCAAAATGGTCATTTTGGGGTTATTTTTTTCTCATGCTCCTGCCAGCACAGATAGAATTAATCTGAAAGGAAAGTGAATGCTGCATCAGCAAAGAGTCTTTAAAAAGTGATTTTGAAAAGCCAAGCTGGGGGTGGAAAGCAAGAAGGAAAAAAAGAAAAAAAAAAGGGCATTGTTGGGCATTGTTTTGGATCTGAGGTGTCTGTCTGGCTTATGGAGATAATAACAAGGAAAAAAGTTGGAGAGCAAAGAAAGTGCAGAACTAATGCTACAGATTAAAGGGAAACTAAGAAAAAAGAAAGATAGTCAGGAGAGAGAAGAGGGAAAATGAAGAGAGAAAGGAGGGATGGGATGCTCGAATGAGCAATGATTTCAGAAAGGTTGTAACTAAAATGTCAGCGAGCTGTTCACCAGCTAGACGTCCTGTTCAGAAGGGAAAGGGAATGATTTTAGCAGCCAGGCACATCCTATTCTCCTGTCTGCTGTGTCCTTCCTGCCACATCCCCTCAACATTGTTCTTTTTTTTAATATCAATAGCTGATTGATCACCTCTCGATTACACATTTAATATAATTTAATCTATTTTACTGTACCTTATATTTAAATCACTTCTGGAACGAACCTATATTACACCCTCAATTTTTTTTTCCTCAGAAAATTAGATTTGGGGTTTGGTACTGCTGCCAAAGCACCACAAGAGGGGGCACTAGTTAAACAAGACGCAAGAATGGAATTTTTTACTTTTCCCAGATTTTTTTTTTTCCTTTTGTCACTCATAAATACAGGGAAAAAAAAATCTCTTTCCCTCCTGCACTAGAGTATGATGCTATTATTATGTTGAGAATATTTATTCCTATTGGGATAATTAATGGAAGAGTAGATACCATAAAGATTTATTGGAAAAAGGGACACAGAAGACTGACCGTCATCAAAAGTAATTAGCAAAATAAAATTAAGCTTTTGTTCACATCCCCCTTAAGAAAAACCTAAGAGGGAAATCAAGTCTTCTTTATTTTGGTCTGAGTTTTCACATCTGTTTATAACCAGCATTAGAAAACACGAGGCTCCTGGATATTGAGACATGTCTCTATTTTGAACTGCCAGTACCTCACAGCCTGTGTAATCATTTGTGTTTGTAAAAATGGTCACAAATTATGCGAATCCAAGTTTTACTTCTATTTGGCACTCATTTTGTGCTGGTGCAAATGCCTGCAATTCTGTAGAAATCAAGGGTGTGTACTCTATGCTTTATATTAAAGGACTTGTATGTCTGTATTAAACCTATAAGCACCCCAGTCTGCTCGGAATTTTTCTCTAAACAGCCCAAGAAGGTAGGAAGCATCTTCATGTCCAGTTTTGTATTTCGGGTGCTAAGGCAACCAAGGTCTAAAATCACAAAGAGCTTCAATTCCCCCTGAAATCACTGGAATTCAGGCTATCTACATATGTATGTACATAAATAAGAAGACAAGGTATTTTGCCCCAAACTACTGGAGAAATCAAACAACTGAAACGAGACATCCACAGTCCTAAACTGGAAGATTAAATTCTGACCCTTAAAGCAAAACATCTGCCCCTAAACTGCCTCTATTCTAATTTGTGCCAGCTTTGTCAAAGTGCAACTCCCCAGGTTCATGACTGAGCTACAGGACTCTCACATTCCCAAATAATGGATGTATTTAGTAGTTGCTTTCCTAATAGGAAATGTAAGGAGACTTAAACTCTATTTTTCTAGCTCTTTCAAGATTCTATGACTTTTCTCCACTAAAGTTGCCAAATCTGGCTAAATAAAGCACTTCAGACTTAATTACATCACAGCAAACTCCCTAGGGCATGTTCCCACAAGTTCACCCATGTTAAAGATTTGGGGTAAGTGAGGATAGCAGCTCAGGAAAGGGGGTGTTCTGTTTTCAGGTATTGGACTTTGTCCACAGCCTGGCCAGCACAGAAATATTAAGCACCACTAACCAATTTCTATTTTGGTTTACTGTGGAAAACCAACAGGTTATGGAATGGGAAACCAACCCACATGATGAATCCCATCTCCAGCCATGCTGAGCACATTGATGAACCCTTTTCAGTGCCTGTACTGGGGAGTCTCATACATTTCTCATGACTGGATGAAAATAAGTTTGCAAAAATGGCAAATATCTCTCAGAAAGAGGCAGTAAGCTGACGATAAAGAAGGGTGAGAGTTTTAATTTGTATCTTAGATCTTAACTTCATCTCAACATACTCAGAATAGTTTAAGAGACTGTGTCACAGGCAGTTTGAGTTGAATTTACTGCTTATTGCAATGGAAAGTATTAGTTTCCTTTCTCATTCACCTTCAGCCAGGCTTACTGTACATTACACAGGGAGGACATCAGCTTGTTTGAGAGTCCAGAGGAGACCTCTAAATTGATCAGCTCTGGCAATGAGGAAAGGCTGAGAGAATTGGGATTGTTCAGCCTGGAAAAGGGAAGAATTTGAGGTGACCTAATTTTGGCTTTCCAGTACCTGAGGGGACCTCACAAGAAAGATGGAGAGAGACCATTTACAAGGGCCTGAATTGAATGTACAAGGGGAATGACTTCAAATTGAAAGACAACAGGTTTAGATTGGATATTGGGAAGAAATTCTTCCTAGTGAGGGTGGTGAGGCCCTGGCACAGGCTGCCCAAAGAAGCTGTGGCTGCCCTATCCCTGGAAGTGTCCAAGGCCAGGCCGGACAGGGCTTGGAGCAACCTGGGACAGTGGAAGGTGTCCCTGCCCATGGCAGATTGGGATTGGATAATCATTAAGATCCCTTCCAACCCAAAGTCTTTTCTGGTTCTCTGATTCTTAAGATATATCTGTGTTAGTCAATCAGATTACATTTTCCTTTGGAAAAGCACATGATGTTTCTATCTAGAATTATTAGAATCATCAGTTGGAATATGGAGTACAGCTCTTCTTTCTACGAGTGCACAGGATATCACCATTCCTGCCCTTCCAGTCAATCCCCTAAGCACCAGTTTGTACATTGGCTTTTCTGGAATGAGGTGATTTGACAAATCAGTCATCAAGGTGCTGTCAGATGAAATTTCTAAAAGAACTTGATTCTATATCAGAAGAGGCTACAGGACATTTATCATGACAAGCTGCATTGTCCAGTGGACAACATTTTTTAACAGTGCCAGCAGCAGGGAGCACCACTAGGTCAGGTTCATGGCGTGTGGAAGATCCATAAGAAAATCCATGTGGAAGAGCTGGAAAATGGTGCAACCATTTAGTGTGAAAACCATCCCTGTGAAAAAGAGTGGATATGATCATGCAAAGAAAACTTTGGTATGGGTAAGAAAAAGAGTGTGTTACTATAGTATTTGAGTAAAGACATTATTGGTGTAAAATGCAGTCTAGAGGTACAGCTTATTTTGTGGCTGATATCCTGGATTATTTCCGAGAGTATAAAAGCACAGGAATCCACATCGGAGGAAAAGTCCACTTAATTTGCTGTCCATATAGAGAAATGAGCCTTTGTCCCTGACATGTCTGTCAAGATTCTGGGATGACTGTTGCCTGGGATGTTGAGAGACAAATTATAATGATTCATCTAATGCACTTTTCTTCATTAATTCATCTAATCACTTTTCTAATCCACTCAACATTTGGACTTCACAGCACACTGCAATGAGGATTTCCAGTTTATGGCAAATGCAATGGGTTTTTGTTGTTTAAAACTCATTACCAGGGAGTTTTGTTTCCTGCCATCTAGATCTGCATGTTAGAAGAAACAATGAATAAATCTTTTCTGTTCACATTCTCTACACCAGCCATAATTTTATCTACCTTTGGCATGTGAGAGGGGACAGCTCAGGATGGGTTTACGTTCATTCCTTCTCTCTCCTGTGGTATAACATGTTTGTCTCTGAATTCCAACATTCAATAGCCTGGACTAAAACAATCCCGGCTGGCCTAGACTGCTGTCTGGAATTCCTCTGCAGATTGACACTGCAGCCTGAGAGATCCTATGGAATGAATCCTGTTGGATCTATAGGATTGGTCCCACTGCTTACACACAGAGGGGAGGTGCAAAAGACACCCCTGCATAAAAGACACCTCAGATCCACTGGATTTCTGTAGCTCATTCAAATTGTGCAGTTTGTGACTCCCAATTTGCATAACTGTGCCTGGAGGAGGAGTCACACTTCAGTCTCTGGGAAAACTCACGAGTTTGGAAATGGGGAAGGAAAAGCAAAACTGCACTATGAGGAATCATTCTCACCTCCTGAAGCAGGGACAAGAAAATGCTTGAGGGTAGGAAACGTGGGGGAAAGGAAAGTTATGATGTTAAAGATGATGACTGGAGTATTTCCATGCTAGTCACAATTTAGTATGTCAGGGATAAATTTGGAAATCTGATGTCTATGTGAGAAAAGTCACCTGAGAGTGTCTTTATAGTCTAGAGAAAGAAAAGAATCACACCTTCAAGAGTGTCTACTTCATCTATGGAAATTCTGGGTTTAGCCCCTGCTTCTTCTGGAGGGAATTTGTCCAACACTTCCCTGTTTGTCCCATCAAAAGCAGGGGAGCTCCAGGTAGGGAGAAGGCAGGAAGGAGGTGTGATAATACTTTGCGTATAATCCAGCCTGAGAGATGTGCTCTAAGAACATCTACTGAAGCAAGATCCTCAAATGAGACAGATGGAAGGCAGTTTAACTTATGGATCCCAGAAGCCATATAGGTATTAGTTTGTTGATTTCCATCAAGACTGAGACACTTTGTGGCACCGCCATGATTAGGCAGTGAGAAAAATTACTGCAGAATATTGGGAAAGTGGTCCAGTTAATTTAATTTTTTTCCCTCTAGGGATATAAGCACCCGAATTTCATTCATATCACCAGCAGAAACTCTTACCTGCCATCTACTTTTCCTCTCTCTCTTCAGGTAAGACTCTAACCCCAGCAATAACCACCATGTTTGTTCTTCTGGGAGATTGTTATCAGTTTTAGACAAAAACAGTACTTAAATTCTTTTTTTTTTTTTTTTTTTTTTTGGAGGAAACTAAGAAATGCAATTTCCCTGCCGTGATGTCTCTTTTTTTTTTTTTTTTTTTTCTCCTCTTAATAAGTAATCTAATGATTGGTACCTCTGTGCAGAAAGAAAACAGCCAGGATTCTACATCAGGAGAAGATCCTAAACAGAATTTCCATCATTTCATGGGCCTGCCCCAATCAAGAGAATTCTCAGAGAGGGTCATCCCCATTTCTGAAGGTTATTACTGAACACTTGAGAATGAAAATGTCTCCAAGCCCTAAGGTGCCCCAAAGCCTGACTCCTAGAAAGGGCACAGAAATGAGGTTATGGACTCTACTCCCAGGAGTGTCCCATGACTGTGACCACGACGTTATTTTTAATATATGGGATAGCTGTTCTGAGGACTAGAACTGTTGCCATTAGTATATACATATTTTTAGAGATAACAACCCTTACTCTATTAAACACTTATTCTAACTTAGGTAGGGGTAACTGAACTCCTAATAAAGCTTGGAAAAGTGAGAAGTTCTTCTTCATCAGCCACTGTTCCAGCTGTACTATTTTGATCACCTCCACACCACACAGATCATCTGTCACTTCCTACTGCCAGGATATATTTCTACTTTAGGGTTAAAACACGTAAAGGTAGAAGATTAAAAATGGACATTGTTCTGGCATTTGAAAGGGTGGGAGTTTATCATGTCAAGTCACATTATTTCAATTTCCAGCCATGTAGTGATAAATGATTTTGACTCATTTCTCTCTGATGGAATTTCCTCCTCTGCAATGTGGAGTGCTCACATTTTCACAATATTGACTTAAACTAGTCTGATTGACTCACCTCTAATTTTTCTGAAGGGTTTTTTTTTTTTTTTCCAGAGAAAGACTGAAAAGAAGAGGAATAGAAAAGAGCTCTATTCTACTCTATTCTAAATTGGTTTTAAGACTATGGTTTGATCACAAGCACAAGTCAAACCAGTCTGTGTCCATGCAACTAATTAAGGGAGAATTTACTTCAGTAACAATTCTCGAGCAATGACATTTCCTTACCCTGAATTGCAAGTTTTGTAGCTTAGTGAACAGGTGGATCTTAAAGACACTGGATGAGAGCTATGGTTTTTTTAGACCTCTTTGGCATTCAGAACTATTTTCTTGATATCCTCATGATGATATTTCTGGAGCTCTGTGATGTCACAGTGAAGACTTGAGAGCTGGTGACTAGGATGGGATTTTCCCATTGAAAACAGCCTTATATTGCCTTAAATCCTCTGTGAAAATAAACCCTTTGCCCAGGACAGTGAAGTTTGTTTTATATCATGAGGCTGAAAGAGACATTTCACTGAGATTTAACTAATGTGGATAGGTCTGTGATGGACATCAGGCTCTCCAGGATTTAAACACTGAAGACTGATCTAGCAAAGAAAAAAGTAACACTTTGAGCCACATTTACAAGGAACTTTGCAAAATATCCACTTGTTTTAATTGAAAAGCCCCCCTGTTTGCACTTTGGAGGACCCATTTTTCTAAGGTAATGCTTGTATTTGTGTATGAACTAATTTTTACTGTTGAACGATGACTTAAAGTGATACTGAACTGCCACTTCAGGGAGAACCGGACTGGCAGATACAGGGCTGAGACCCCATTCCCATCTGGATGTGGCTTCTTTCATCCAGAAAACACCATAATATTAGGCCTATCTACCAACAGTTGGTGCTTCTAGTTTCCATGGCCACAATTCCAGATCTTGTTCTCCAAGAACGCCAGTCCCTTGGACAATGGGGTGAGGATTCATCTCATCAAATTCAAGCAATTACAGCACAGAAATAACAATCTGTGGGACTCATTATAGCATCTCTGAGTAGTCAGTGGAAAGAAACAAGCTCTCTGTGTTGTTACAGGTTTCATCTTAACTCAGGTGTCTAAAATAGGCCATGTGAATCAAAGGAGAGAACCAGACTGCACACTGCTACCAAGTATGTTTTCTGCCTTTTATCTGCACTAAAAACATCCTGGCTCCACGGTGCTTAGATCAGTAGAAGCTTTTAAGATTCAATCTGCTGCATAAAGAAAAAGAGAGAGGCAGGAAACAGTTGGGTTTATGTGGTATTACATACATTTGCCTCCATTTTCATATTGATTGAATATATAAAAAAGGGGAAAAGTAAATAAACATGAGGAGGATAATGTCCCAAACTGAGTTTTATCACAAGTGCCTCCTGCTGGGATTCGAGAGGAAAACTTCCCCTTGAGGGGACAGAATAATATCATTTTAGTTATGGCCATATTCTTCATTTGGAACCTCCTCATCAGTATGTCAACGCATGTTATTCACTGCTTGGAGAGACAATAAAATCAAAGGGCCCATCTTTAGCAAGGAACATGGATGTTCCCAACGTTTACACTACAGAGACCTTGGCCCTTAATAAAACCTACATCCAGTAGCGAAGTTATCAAATGGAGTTGTGCTCATTTGCTTTTATACCCAAGGAAGGGGCACAATATATCTTTACCAGCAGCTGGGAAATTAATGCTACAACTAAAATGACATTCCGCGTCTCAATGAATGATTTCCTGTGGGGTTCGGATAGTGGCTGCGACGAGGAGAGGTGTGATAATGGATCTAAGTCCATAATGCATTTATCCCCAGGTGCACTTGCTCAATCTGTTCATTGTGCAGCTTTTTTGGGGGCTTACTGGCACTTTTAGAATTTTATTTTGCTGCACTGAGGCAAATGGTTAGGATTTGCTTTAAAAATGTAGGAAAGGGAAGGTTTCTGTGCTTGTGAGGTTTTGTGGAAGGAAACTGGTTTTCTTTGCTGCTTTCACAAAGGAAATAAATGATATTTTTTCAGCAGATGTGCAAAACAGAACCGGGCTACTGTTTTTTTTTAAATAGGGAAATTGAGACACACCACAGGACATCACAGACAGATGATGGTGGCTAAAGCCCAGCTTCTTTCCTGTGCTATTCCTCTCTTGCAATGGGAGCAGCGCTGCAAGAAACACTTTTCCTTTCACAGCACAAGTGCAAGTCATTTCTAAGCATGTTCTGTATTAAGGTTCACTTATATTAATAATTGAAAAAGTGCTATTACATGATTAATAAATATGATAAGCGTGTTACAGTCCCAAGTAAAATTTTTCATAAGAGAACACAAAGAGCTGCAACTGCTCTTTTATGCAGTAAGTTTTACGTCAGGAGTTTACTCCACTAGACTATAAAGGAATCTATACTGAGGAATTAAGCACTTTTGAAAACAGTTCCTTAAAAATGGAAATGGAACGCAGTGGTTTGGTCTGTGACAAAGTAAAATAAACAGAGAGACAGAACAATATCTTGGAGTGAAATAGAATATTAATTACATACAACCAGCTGGTGGAATATTATAGGTTGGAGATGACTGTGGGAAAAAAAATAAGGTGTCTTAAGGTTTATTTTGTCTTTCTTAAGGGACAAAACGCATCTGTTTTTCTTCTATGCTGTATAAGGAAGATTATTGCTAGTGCCATGTGGACTGCCCCTTGATTACTTATCTCTTCAATGATTTTAGTAAATAATGTTGGTGCACTGTTATCATAAATGCATACACATTAGATACCATCTAACCCTGCTCCTGGAAGTGCTCAAGGTCAGGCTGGATGGGGCTTGGAGCAACCTGAGCTAGTGGAATGTGTCTGTGCCCATGGCAGGGGGCTGAAATGAAATGATGTTTAGGGGGTCTCTCAACCCAAGTCATTATATGATTCTGTGACTCTATACTGCAAAACTATTACTATTGTATATTTTTAGTGCTATTGTACCTCTAAAAGTTGGGCTATGAAATTTCTGGGCCGGGGGATCTTGGATTGCTCTGGAAAGACCTGTATACGAGCACCACATCTACACATTTTTTTTTTTAACACTTCTGGGGATGATCCCGGGACAGTCTGTTTCAAAGCCTGACCATCCTTTCAGAGAATAATTTTTTTCCTAATTTCCAATCTAAATTCCCCCTGGTACTTCTTGAGGCCATTTCTACCATTTGTTCATGTCCCATCATTTGTTACTTGAGAGAAGAGACTGACTCCCACCTGGCTACAATCTCCTCTCAGGGAGTTGTAGAGGGCAGTAAGGTTCCTCCTGAGTCTCATTTTCTCCAGGCTAAGCACCTCCAGCTCCATCAGCCCCAAGGATTTGTACTTCAGGTCTCAGCCCACCAGGCTGCCTTGGTCCTGGCATATACTGTCTCACTTGTTGACGAAAACTCCCCTCCTTTGCCTCAAAATCCCACCATGGTCCAAGTGCTTCCCAGCAGAAGACTGTGGAAATGCTCTAGGTGAGCAGATGCTGAACAGGTAAAACCAAATATTTTTTCAGGAATTTAGGAATAAATTCTTTACTGTGAGAGTGGTGAGGCCCTGGCACAGGTTGCCCAGAGAAGCTGTGGCTGCCCCATCCCTGGAAGTGTCTTAGGTCAGGTTGGATGGGGCTTGGAGCAACCTAGGTTAGTGGAAGGTGTCCCTGCCCATGGCAGGGGGTTGGAATGAGATTATCTTTAAGGTCCCAAACCATTCTATGGATCTATGATGACTTCTGATCCCCCAAAATATCATGGAATTGCTTGGGAAAATGCATTGTAAAAAAGCAATGTACAGGAGAGTTCCTTGTTCCTTTAAGCACTGTCTGAGTCATTCTCTAGAAGGCTGAATAACTCCAAAAATCCAGGAAAGGGAACAGCACGTGTTTCTACCTCTAAATCTGTAGGGGAAAAAAAAAAAAGAGGTTTTTATGGGGGAAAAAGAATCCTCAATTATCCAACACAAGACAACTTTCCGAATCCAGCTCACCTAAACCATTTTTTTCCTCTCCTTCTATGAGCAAAATGAATGCTGCAAGCAGACACGGTGCTAATGGTCTTTTTTCCCCGTCTCTTCCCCTTGCTCCCCTAACCGAAGGCAGAACTGCCGAGACTTCAGGAGCCTCTTCATGCTATCACTTCACAGGCTGGAAGGTGACAGCTTCGCCAGGGACTAATGCAGGGCGACATAATTGAATGTGGCCTGCAGCAAAGCAGCTGCCTGGAGCCACTGTTGATTGTAGCTGTCATCAGGTGGAGTTTGCTGCCGAAAAATACGGTCCGGAGGAATGTGGCTCTGGCACGCAGCTCCGCACTGATGGCTTATTTACTCTTGCCCCTCCAACAGGTTTGTGGCTAATAATTGTCACCATCACACTCTTGAGTGAGCACAGATGCTCAAGCTCAGGATCATCAATAATCTTCCCAGTAACCTGGCTTTGGAAATTAAACAATGGCCCCAGTATTCCCATTTACTGGGGGTATATTGTGTGTTTCAGCTTGTCGACCTCCCTTTTTTTTTTTTTTTTTTTTTTGTGGAGAACCTTAAATGATTTGAAAGATATTTCCTACGCCTGTTTATTTAACTGTCACAGGATGTGGGAGAAATATAATCTGCTAAATTAGGCATGAAAAACTGTACACAAGAAGAGGGCTCCCTGATTTCCGCCTTGAAAAAGAAGTGGCTTTAATTACAAATTCAGATGAAGAAGCAATCGCATCTTCCATTTATCCAGCTTTTTTCATTTCAAAGGATCTCACCACACAGAACAAGCAATAAGTTTAATCTTTTCTCCTTTATTTGGAGATTGTAAAGTGCAGAAGGAGTATGATAATATTTCATATGAACAAGGCTGCAGGATCTCTCTCGTAGATGCAGTAAGTAATGTACATATCAGATAACACTGATCTTTGCTACTTAAATCCTGCCTAAACTCTTAGTGGAAAAATAAACAAGCCCCAGGATAAACCTGATCTATTTTTTGATTACTATTATTCCTAACAGATTATAAATTGCTTATGCATTATTTAAATCCTGTATACAAAATATAGTATATTCAATACCATACACCAAATAGAATATTTAAAACATTTAGGATACCATATTTAAATTTGAATATAAAATCCAAAGCTTGGACTGTATTAAAATACATAGAGACTAATTAAGACAATCCTCTTCTCTCAAATTAGTATGTAGTTGTGCTGATAAAATATTACTCAAGTTTAAAAATAGTAATTTTACTTTAAATACTTGTCATTTGCATTTTAAAAACAAATCTTATTGGTGTCAGTGGCTTTTAGACCTCCAGTTTTTCCACATCAGTTGGCAACTAAGGAAGTTCAGGTACATCAAAGAACTCAGAGTGGTTGATTAATGAAAAAGAAAACGGGATATTGGAGAAAAGAAATGAAATGAGGAATTGTCAGCCTGCACCTATTGGATGGTTTGATTTGGTTGCCTTGCTGTTTGTACCTGCTTGGATTCCTAGGACTTTAGCTTGCTGGGGGTGATGGCAAGGATCTGGCTACATCTGCAGTACCCCACTGCACACATATCCCTTGCTGGGACTGGTGCATCACTTTGGATGACTTCATGAGGCTCTGCCCAGCCTGTAGCACCCAGACCAGCCCCATTGCGAGCTCAGGAGGTCCCAAAAGGCTCTACAAACTGGAGTTCAGCTTGCAGAGAACTCTTTCTGGGTTCTGAGCCTTTGGTTTTTGATGACTTTGGGTTTGCTAACAGTCCATATCCCCAGCTCTGCTATGGTGGGGTAAATGAGAGGGCAGTTAGGCGTGGTATTAAAATTATTAAGCTTATTGATTCAAGTTTCCAGATATGACTACATTGTGCTCCTTTGATTTGGTGCTAAAGGAACTGGAAACATTTTCTCCTTTGTCCTGGTCCCGAATGCCTCTTGCACTGCTGCAAATAAAAAACAATTCTGGTATGAAACTGATGCACAATAAGTCTCCACCGTGCTTATCTTGTCTGTGAACATCCTAAATGAAAGCTGTGGCTTTTTTGGATCGTCCTTATGGTGGTTTCACAGCGATGTAACTTTAATGACTTCAGCAGAGTTGCTGCTGATAGATGCCCTCACGAGGAATCAGAAACAGAGCAGATCACTCTTCTGCAGGGCTCCTCTGCTGCAGACAGAAACAAAAGATATTTCTTTCCAAACCTCAGCTACCTAAGTCAGTTGTGAAATATTTTTCCCCTTCCTTGTCAGAACTGGATCTGCTGTTTTTTGAAAAGCAAGGATTAATTATACAAGGTTTAGCCACAAACATCTGTTTTTTCTTCTTTAAATAAACATGTCCCTTCATCTGGTACTGAGGGTTCTTGGGGAAGGGAAAAGCTGTGCACTGCAGAATATCACCATGGGTTAACACAAGTGGTCTGATCATCTTGTCAGGGATGACTCTACCTTACCCAAAATACAATCAAGCAATATTCTCATAAAGAGTAAAAAAAAAAAAAAAAAAGGATTTTTAGTAGGAGATCATGATGTCACCTCAGCTGTCTGCTTGTATTTAGATTTTAGGAGCTTACAAGAGGATTAAAACCACTTGTTTCTTTTCTTTCTCCTTTCTCTCTTTCTTTTTTTCCTCCCTTTCTTTCTTTCTTTTTTTTTTTTTTTTTTTTTTTTTTTTTTTTTTTTTTTTTTAACTTGTCACTGCAATAAAGTTGGCTGAGGCTCTGGGGAGTCCTCTGTAAAGTACAACGCCCTGGGCTATGGGAGATGGAGCCCTCAATAACTGATATGAAAGGTCCTTAATTAAGCACTTAGCATTTCAAGGCAGTTATCACGGGTAGCCCACAGACCGAGCTGGCAGTCCGTCACCACCGATAGGCCACCTACATGACTAACATGAGTTGAGTCGAGTCTTTTGTACTTGAGGCGAGGAGCCCCGAGGCACAGGCTGATCTGGTGACCCTCCCAGATCCACTTTCTCTGCCGGAAGGAACTGGATATCGGATGTGACAACACTGCAGACGGGAACGTGGGTTTTTTTTATTTTCCCCCCCTGAAGAGCAGGGATTGAGGAGAAAGTTAGAATGACAGTGGCACTTTCTTGGCTCTGCGCGTTGGTATGAATATGACCAAACCAAATGAATGAATAATTATGAATGTATTATGAAAACAGAAGGGAAAATCCTGTTGCTGTTGTGCATTCAATTATTTCACCAATTGGGAAGTTAACTAAGAAGAAAGTGCTCATCCCCTCAGCACCACTCTCCTTCCTGTTCTCTTTGTAATCCGCTGGACATGAGAGCATAAGTGATTCAGGGGAAGTTTATCTTTATACTAAGGAGAGGGGAAAGACTCTGGTGGCATTAAAATGGAAAGGGTTAATGGAATGAACTATAGATTAAATTGTAAAGCAATCAAAGAAAACCAAACACTTTATAGCAGACAACCATCTTCTGGTGTTTGGGTCTGTGTCAAGCCATGGATGTGGAAAATTAAAGCCATACTGAGAAGGGAAATGAACCATGTCTAATACATCCCCAGCAATAAAATGTTTTCACTAGGACTGTAAAACTGTGGCTTACATTAGGAAAAAGAAAATCAAACTATATGTCAATTCCACATCATGGGACATGAAGTGTCCACAAAAATTTATATTACTATTTAGAAGTGTTTCATTCTGGTGTTTTATTGTGATTGGATGCGCCCTTCTCAGTATCTTTTGACTGGTATGAAAATGATTTGAACTACTTTTTTAGCATTTATTTTACATCTATTACCTGTTCTATTACTTTTTATTATTTTATTGTGCTTGTGTAGAGGATTTTGCACAGTTTTCATTATAATGTAACATTAAGTCAATTTATTTGTGTATTACATGCTGTATAATTGCACCTTTTTTTGTGGAACAATTTGGATTTCATTATCCAACAAATCAGCAGTGTTACATTTTGAAAAGCTCTTGTTAGAAATCAAGTGCATTTTCCAAGTAAGACAACAGAGGTCAAGTTTGCACCAAAAAGAGAGCAGAAGATTCCATGCCTAAAACACTTGCACATATGAGAAGGGTCATGGGGGAAAGAGAAATCCTCATTTCTTGGAGAAATTATCTGATTTCTATAATCTAGATCAATGGAGATCAGTGTTTTCAAGAAGGGAAATAGTGTGGAACAAGGTGGTCTGACACAGAAAAAGTTTGAAGGGGACTAGATCAAGGCAAAACTAAATGGGTGAAGGGAACATGTCAAATGGAACAGCATTTAAAAAAAAAATTCTTCCATATCATTCTGTTCCTTAATTTACAAGTGCCATAAAGAGTCTAACTAACGTAGGCAAAGCAGAGTGTACATCTGTTTGTGCAGATCTGCTCTGCTATCATTTATCAGGCTGAAACCTTTCATAAGAGGTGACAGAGCAGCAACTGCAGCTCTCTCAAAGGTGAACTGACAGCCCCTCTGAAAAAGAAATTCAAAACAACATTTTAAATAGCACACCAGAAATGAGAAGAGATGTGAAGATACAAACCTTCACTTTTATTTAACCAGCAAAAGTTGCTATGTGGATCCCTCAGTTCTTTGGTACTTACAGCTTCAGTCACAAAAGTTAAAATTAGCTTGTGAGTAAATAAACAGACAGGTTGTACCCTGAAATCCTGAAGTTATGAGGAAACCTTTACCACTCCTAAGTCTTATATGTCATTCAGCTGTCCTGACACAATGGATCCACCAGTTTTGAGAGGTCCATAATTTCATAGAATCCTGGAATCATTAATGTTGTAAAAGACCTCTGGAATTATCCAGTCCAGCTGTCAACCCAGCACTACTACCATGTTCACCACTAAGCCATAAATGCCTGAACACTTACTTGGGATGGTAATTCCACAACTTCCCAGGGAAAACTGTTCTAAATTCCATGCCTTCTTTTTCTTTTCTGTTTATCAGGGCCTTTCAATGAAAAATATTGTACATACAGATGAAGATGTGCATATAAGATGTATGTGTCTTTACAGTGGCAAGCACAACCCATCTACAGTATCACTTGAACTTCCATGATCAGTGAGGCCTCCAGGACTTCCACTTATGAGGGAAACAATGGAAATAATCTGCTTTTAGTGTTTTAAATGTTGTCAGTTTTCATGTGGCATTGAAATCCCCTGAACTGAAATGTATACAGAAAAAAAGAAATAGAATGGTAAAAAAACTGATTTTTTTTCTCATATTGAAACTATTTTGCTGTTGATAGATTTATTCCTCCAAAATATTGCTCTGACAGACCTTATGCTCTGTTCAGAAATTCCTTAAGGAAGATGTGAGTAAAAGCAAAACAGATTTACATGCTTTTTTGAATGTAACACTTTTTCAACAAATTGTCAAGTTCATTCTTGAGTTGTGGTTTAAAGTCTTCACCTGCTTCATGGTAGCAGATGAATCAGAAAAAAAAAAAAAAAGCAGAGTATTTCAATTGCTAATAACACCTTTTAACTCAGTCTTTTAATTCTCTTCCATCACAACTGGCTCAGAAGCTCTACTACAGAAAGCTTTGTTTACTCCTGCCTTACACCCCAACCACAAATCCAATCAAAATGTATTTCAACACCTCTCAAAGAAGAAGCAAAGGATAGCAGCAGAACATTGTGGAAGACTGCCCAGACATTAATTTTTTTTTCTCCATTTCTAATGTCTGTCATTCAGGCTCCGGTATTTTGTGAGTGTATAGGTGCTGTATGTTGGAATATTCTACCATTCAATGCTCCAATATTAAAAGCATCATGTATTTAATGCCCAGAATTACTGAGGTGATTTGAACAGCTTTATAGATGTAGTTTTTCATATTCCATGAGACTGATTCTAGGGATGTGATCATCCCCCTATACTTGGCATTGGTGAGGCTGCATGTCAAATATTGTGTTTGATTTTGGGCCCCTTGCTGCAAATAAGACACTGAGATGCTGGGGCATGTCCAGAGAAGAGCAATAGAGATAGTTTCCAACCTAAGTGAATCTGTGATATTATTACAATGGAGTTTTCCCCCTTCTACAGAACTTTGCTTTATTTTTGGTGAGTATTAGCATTCGTTATGAGCTGAGAAGGTCCCAAAATCATCCACATGGTAGTAAGTTCCATACCCAACTCCAGTAAAATGCTAATAAATGTTTGTATGTGTGTCTGAAAAAAATATTAGACTTCTATTCCCAGACAGAGGTCAGTGAAAACCTTTACTTCTTTCTGGTAGATAGTCACACATTATAATCAGTGGAGTAATGAACTCCATCGCTTCAAAACATATTGTCATAAATGGAGTTAACAGTTGAGCGGGTGACTATCCACTGTGAAGTGTTTTGTCTCAGTTACTCAGTTTCTCACAAACTTTGAAATCCACCAATGAAACCCTGAGGATTTTAGCTTTTTCTTTTCCTTGACTAAATTTCCACGTGTAAAAGGGTAATGGAGCTTTTCTGTGGCTGCTCTTGACTTGTCATTATATTCAACTGTTCAACTGCTATTCTAAGGAAGGAGAAAGTTTGGGGTGTTTTTGAGGGCAAGTGTCTTTTCAGTGGCAAATTATTTCAGTGGCAAAAATTGCTTCAAAATGCATTCATAATAATAAATAATACCTCAAAAGAATTTTTAACCCTTTTAAATACTTACAAATGCATCCTAAGTCCCATGGAAGGTTTAATTGATTCCAATGAACAGGAACAACCCTGAACCTCAGAAGAGAGGAGCAATCCACCAAAAATATTCTAGAAGAGTGGTACAAAAGCCCACATGTTCAGCACAGAGTGAATAGTCTGGCAACTAAGAATCTAGATAATTTCCAGACAGTTTATCATTTGTCTGGAAATAAAATATGAAAATTTTCCAGTGTGACCATTAGAAAAAATTGTCTTAGCACTGCAGTGGTAAGAATAAAATTTAACCTGAACTTCTAAATGTGAAACACAAATCAGGCACACAATAATAAAATGGGAAAAGGGAATAACTTGCCTAACTTCTGTCCCCAGTGCTGGACAAAAATGGGGAAATATCCTCAAATGACAGAACCCACCATTTCTCAATTGTTGTCAAAGTAACAAGTCTGTCATATAACAACTCCCAGAAAGTGCAATCTCCTTTATTTTTTAATAATCTTGGTTCATGAAACATTCCTTTTGCTTTCTCCACACCTTGAGTAAGTATTTATGACCATAAATGCTCAGACTCTTTAATGGGCATTTGTACTAGATGCAGTGGAATTACCCCAGAGATCTCCCATTATCTTTACCAGTATTTTTCTTCCACGTTCATCCATTTCTGCTCTATATTTATCTCAGAAAAGCATCTTGAGTTCCAAAGAAGTGTTTGATAATAAGAATTCATAAGCAATGACTTATGCATAAGCAACGACCTATTTACATGCAATTGATTCTGTGGGGAGAAGGAAGCTGAACGTAAGATGACAAACTGCACGACACATTGAAGACCCTTTTAATTTACATACCTAATCTGGGGATGGATTCTGTTCACTGAAACTCAGTTTGCTCCCTCTTGCCCTGTTCTGGGAAACAACTGCTCTCAAAAAGTCCTCAACTGGGCACACCCCTGATCTAGTAAATCATAAAACCTTCATTCCTATGAGGGCAGGGCATTCCTTTCCTTACACAGGGAAGCTGCAGTGGAGAAGGATTTTTTTGGTAGCTATATTTAAAAGAAGAAAAAAGTAATGATACAAATGTTTCTGTGTGAAAAAAAAAGGATTTAAGGTTAGGTTAGATATACTTTACAGTCTTTGGCTAAAAGTTCAGGTGTGCCTGTAGCAGCAAGTAAATCAACAAACCCCATTTTCCCTCTGCCCCATATTCCCCAGTTTCTCATTAGCTGGCTACAAATGTTGCTGAAGGTGAAGAAGAAAATAGTCCAAAACTGCTATGACAAAGGAAATAAGTGTAGAAAAAGCTCAAATAAAGAAGAAATGGATTTTCTCAATGCACGGGTTTATAATTATGATTATTTTATTTTATTGTTTGCTGGGGAGAGTCAGAGTTTCGAACAGCACTGGCACGTAGCTATTTCCTCTCTTGTGAGAAAGATGGGAGATGACATGTCAGAGCAATTCTTTGTCAGAAATATACATCTGCATGAAGAGAGTAGAGTTAAAAATTTAATCTGCAAAGCTATTTAGAGAGTGGATAGGCCTTGACAGGCCTCCCAAATGTATTAAAAGAACAAGAACAGCAGACTTATGGAAAAAAAAAAGCTGTTGCAAGCAAACAGAATGAAACTAAGCTTTCTTGACAGAATCAGTTTGCCAAATGACTTTAAAATTGCACTATGTCTTGTAGTTTTTTCTTAAATAGATTTTAATTTAGATGTGTAAAGCAGAAGAAACTTGCTGAACTTCAGAGTCCCATACAGCTTTTCCTTCAAAAAAGGGAAAGAAAGGGACCCTGACAGTGCTGTTTAGTCAGGTCAGGAGGCTGATGAAGGAGGAATGGATGGTGGTGGGGATGAGCAGCAGCTCGGGACTCCAGAGCGCTGACTTCAGCTCTTGCCTAAACACAGACTCTGTCTGTGACTTTATGGCAATCATTTGATCTTACTGGACCCAAATAGAAAAATATTGTGGGATTTGAGTTCCTATGTCACTGAAGTGCACATGGTAATGCTGCCCTTTTTGTCACGTGCATCCCTGTCTGTGAAAATAACACATGCTACATTCTTTATTGGCTTTTTCTGCATATGGAACAAGCCTTTGAGTCAGAGCAGCTAAATGTAGGTTGCAGTCATATTGCCTAATTTTTTTTTTTTTTTAATTAGACATCTTTCCAACTCAGTCTTGAATTTCTTTACAGTCAAGGGTCAGCATGTCCAGAGACCAATTGGTTCTATCTATTTTAGATATGCCTGTTAGAACTGAATGAATCCCACTCTGAAAAGCCCTTTGTTTCTCCATTGCCTGTAGAAGAAAAGTTGATGACTGATGTAGACTTCTACGTGGCTAAAAATGGGAATCTTTTACATAGTTAAAGACAACCTTATTTCTTTAACAGTAGAGTACTCAGCAGCAGGAGGTCTCTAAGAGTCATATTCAAGTAAACAGTAGAGACCAGTCAAGTCTCAGATATTTGACAACCAGTCCTGTTCCCTTGAAGCCAAATGTGTACCTCCCACTTTTACAGCCTAGCACTGCAGAAACATTTGCACAATTCTGGACATCTCAGGCTTGTTATGATCATATGGAGCTGCTGGCTAGACTGAAGCCTTCAGAGCTGTCCAGCAGAGAAGGGATCTGCTTCATGGCATGGACAAAGAAGAGAGCAGCTCCAACAGATGTTGAGTTCCTTGGCTTCCCTTCCTGTGTCATATACCTGCCTGACAACATTACTGGAAGCATAAGATTTCAAGTACCAAGGAAAAGAGCATTTCACAGTTGTAGTAAGAGCAACTCTTGGCCACATGTAATTACTGACCATGAAAAATGAAGTCCATATGCTGCTGAATGACCTCAGAAGACCTTTCAGAAAACATTTTGTTGCTATGAAATTATATTGCTTTCAAAGTAGTTTGTAGATTGAAAAACAAACAGACAGAAAAATTCCATAGAATCATGGAATGGTTTGGGTTGGAAGGGACCCTCAAGAACATCTCATTCCAACCCCCTGCCATGGGCAGGGACACCTTCCTCTATGCCAAGTTGCTCCAAGCCCTGTCCATCTTGGCCTTAGACACTTCCAGGGATGAGGCAGACACAGCTTCTCTGGGGAAAGTCCAAAAGTTAAACTCTAACACTCCTCTGCTCAAAAAAAATCTCTTTCTCAGGAGAGAGTGAGAACAGCCAGCACATGGTAGGTTCTGTTCTTCAGTTATTGCCACACTTTGGAGATTTTGCCTATATTGACATCTGCTATTGATGAAAGGATGGGAGAAAAAAGAGGAATGAATATATCCACTTTCTTTTCCATGATCATTCTGATCTTATCTATTTAAAATAAATATCATCACTGTATTAAAATAGTGCAGTTCAGTAATCCAGATTGTTTTAGTAGATTGTATTAATAATATCAGTGGAATGTAATAGACAACTAATGATTTAATATAAAATAATAGGCAAAATGATATGACTGGAAATAAAATTAATAAAAAATATTTTCATACTTTAACAATGAAATTTTGGGGTTTAAAAGGTTTGGAATTAAGGGGTTAAACACCCCTTAATAAGATTTTTACTTTAAAAACTTTGATTTCTAATTCAGATACAGCTTTAGACTATATTCTGCTTAGAACACTTCTTTTCCAGATGCCCAAAGTACCTGGAGAATATATGTAACTTCCTGCACTACTGTGGTACCATAGCACAGTCAAAATTACAAGAACACATTGTATAAAAATAATATCAAGGTTCCCTGAAGAAAAAGGTAAGGGAAAATAAATGGATTGCATAAGCATGGGGAGAACAGAGAAAGTGGAGTAATTGGAAAGAAAACCCAGACCTGAACCTTAAGTATAAATAACAGGAATGTAGAATATTATTTGTGGTTGTAGCAATGATACAGAGATTTAAAGGAAAAGCTGGAAGGATTTTGTATGTGATACTTCTTAGCAAGCACTGTAACCCTTGGATTTGGTGTCTGAGTATAATAATCAGAAGACTTGGAGGCTTTATTATTTATCTTCAGCATGGCGCTGGGTAAATTTTTAATTTCTTGGAGGCAAGGTTTTCTTAGGTAACTTGAGAAATACTCTCTCAGCCTGTAGTTTAACAGTAGAGCTAAGGAGTCACTGTTAAATGATTTTCTTTTTTTTTTGCCTCTAGAGGGTGGTTAATCTCATTCTGAAGGGAAAAAAAATCCCAACTATATCAGATAATTCACAGCTGGAAGCACCTATTTGTTTCCTTTGAGCATAATGGAGATCTGGGTGATGATACCTGTCTTAGACAAATGATGCAGTTGAACTGAATTGTTTCCTTTTTCCACACAGAATCCTGTCTCAAATGAGTGCATCTAAGGCCAGGGACTCCTAGTTGTTGTGACCTTATGCCTCTTTCCTTTGAAAATTAAATAGTGTTATCTAACCAAGGGAGTCTCCTAAGGATGCTCATGTCAAGGTGTGTGCACATATTCCTAAATGTGTAAATAAATAAAAAATCCAGGTTTTAAGAAAAACTTATTTTGGAATAGATAAACTATATAACTTTCATGGACTTATCACTGAAGCTAGTGAGTATGTAAAAAAGTAAAAAAAAAAGATATAACCAAAATATCAATGCATGGAGCTTTCATGCAAACAAGAACTTTGAGTAAAAGGAGCTCGTCTTTGATTTTAAATGTTTCCTAGGCATCCATATGTCTGTTGTTATTACTTTTTATGTAGCTAGAATGCTGGTTATGGTACCACAACAGCAGAACTAGAAGGAATTTATTGATCTTCTCATACAGAATTTCTCCATTGTCTACAGGATCTAGCTGCTGCGGACTCATATAATCTTTATTCCCCCAAATTTTTCATTCTTTGGTTTTAGCACAAAACCCAGAAATGGAAATACAGCAGGATATGGGAACCAGACCGAATATTGGGAACAAAATGTAATAACTCATGGTGCAATTTACCCCATACATTTTAGTATAAATTTTGCAGACATAGTAGAGGCATATGTTAGGAAGTCTTCAGATAATAAATTATAATTCAAAAAGTAGCATCAAATCTTGATGAGAGTTTGAATAAGTTAATCTTAGAAAGTACATCACTAATCCAATACAAAAATGGTGATGACTAATTTTAAACAGCACCATCTACAAATAAGCACTCTGCCTCCCATTCTATCCACCCAATCCATTACCCAAGCTTATGTCTCTCTAGGAGAGCTAAAGTTATTATAAATCATGTTTGGATGCAACATTTCATGGTTACAGAAACTCATACACTGAATGCCTTTGTAGGACTTTAGGATGCAAAATGTCCTCAGGCCTTAGATCCTATTGAGGAGTAATAACATATCCCTTGCATTTAGAAGCCTATGAAAGGCATAATTTTTATTCCCAGTCTTAGCCTTTAGGTGTCAGATTAATAGGGTGTAGAAGATTTAAAAGTGGCATCCTGAGGCCCCGAAAGCAGGATTCATCTAACCTAATTTTAGCCATCTAAAATTTAGTGGCTTGGTTTAATAACCCACATATGCTGTGGTTCCAAGTGCCATCTGAGTCTAGGGAGTTGCAGCTGGAGTCCAGGTGGAATACTTTAGGGTATCCCAGATGGCACTAAATGGTCATGTTTAGCCAGCTGACTATTCAATGTCTGCTTCACATTAATGACCTAGGATTTGGTTTGGTACAAGATTAGCACTCTGAAATGTAAGTGTTCACAGTTTAGGCCCTTGATCAGAATGGGAATTTGGTCAGCATAGTTCAGTTGCCTAAAAAAGTCCATCTAATTGCATTTGAGATCATAGAACCATTGAGTTGTTTAGGTTGGAAAGATCTCTAAGATCATCAGATCTAACTGTTAAAGGTCAAGGGCATTACCTAAAAACTGTGTTTGCTTTACTGCTTAGAGAACAAAGGAATTTCTTAGAGAGCAGATGACTGAGGTTATCCCCCATTATATTGTTTTTCCAGGTCATGGGTCTCCTGTAGGTCCTGTACTACACCCACCAGTGCCATACAGATGTCTCAGATAGCCCAGGGCAATGTTTAGGTGGTTATGCAGGAGAAACAATCTCCAAAAGTCCTTGGGAGCTTTTCTGCTGGTAAAATGTGGGTGGCTATTGACTGAAAGGGGAAATTACGTAGGAAGTAATTCCTGTGACTTGTGCCACTTGATATAATAGAGGAAGGACTGTGGGCTCACAACTTCTGTTGGGATGAATGCAGATGGGAGCCACAAAAATTATTAGAGGGATGGAGCATCCCTCCTATAATGAAAGTCTGAAAGAATTGAGTATTAGAAAAAAATTCTTCCCTGTGAGGGTGGTGAGGCCCTGGCACAGGGTGCCCAGAGAAGTTTTGGCTGCCCCTGGATCCCTGGAAGTGTACAAGGCCAGGTTGGATGGGGCTTGGAGCAGCCTGGAAGGTGTCCCTGACCATGGCAGAGGACCATGGAATGAGATGATTTTTAAGGTCTTTTCCAAGCCAAATGATTCCATGATACTGTGATTCTTTGATTTATGGAACTTGTACTTTTATAGAGCTAGACATCAGTTTCTTTATATGTGACAATTTCCCAGACTCTGTTCATATCTTTTTGAGTGCTCTTAACCAGGATTATTAAAAAAGGGTAAACTTTATCTAATTTTTTTAGAGAAGTCCAAGTATACATTTTCACCCCATTTTTCTAATATTATCTAAGTTGGAACTGACTAATGACCTCTTTTGGAGGTGATTCCTCAGCTTTTTTAGCAAAGTCATTCTACCTTTAGACCATTGTCAATAATCACAGAAAGAAAAGAACAAGATAATCAATTCAGAATAAAAAGTGTATTCAGCACATCAATCTTTGTGTACGTGTTCATGCTCATGGGTTATTCACAAACAGATTTAAATTTTCATAAAAACTTAGTGCTTTGTCTGTTTGCACTGTACAATGGGCCAGCAGAGCCACAAGATCCTTGCTGAGTGGAACTGATGTTTGTGGAATGTTTCTGTTTTTCTTCCAAGCATTTTGCTTTCCAGTGTCAGAATTAAACAACTCCAGGTTCAAACACAACATTTTAGCACTGTCTCAGCACAGAGGTTAATCTGTGTTGAGAGAATGAATTTATGTTTTCTAATGAATTCTGCAAAAGGTGTTTGAATATCTTAGTGACTTGGGTAACTGTGACCAAGTTTTCTAGACCAAGAGGTAAACATGAAGTCTTTTTCACTCAGGAACTCCTAAATTCAGATATCATAGGTGATACAAAGAAGGTATAACTACGTATAATTAACCTTAGATGACTGTCCCAAAAAAAATGATGAGAAAATAAAATGATACATTTTGAGTCAGTAGGGAGAGAAAGAACATATTTGACCAACCAGAAATCACAGATGTTTTTCTTGTCCATTGCATCAGTTCTTCCAAGAACATGACATTGGTCATCAAGACCAGCTCCTTTTAGGACATAGTTCATCTTATCATTAATATTTGGCCAAATTTCCAGCAAAAAAAAGAACAGCAACTTTATTCTCATTTAGTATAATTTTTTCTCTCTTTGCAAGTGTTTTTCCTGAATCTCTCTGGCCTGATAACAAGAATCTGCCAGTAAGTTACGATCTTGGTCAGCCTCCACATTTAGGGGTTTAAATTTAATTCACTCCTAGAAGAATCAACTCACTGCAGCACAAGGTTTGCATTATTATATCCTATACTTACCAATCCCTGATGTTCCTTACTACACTGACTCTGAACGCAAGCTGAGGGATTGTATTTAAAAACGTTCATGCCCCTAAAGTTAGATTCAGAATCTCCACTGATTCAGTTATGCAAAAATTGCTAATTACTTTAAGCCTAAAGCCAAGACCAGGGTTTTCTAAATCTTTCATAATGCACTTAACTATAACATAACCACTCATATCCAGTCATGTGTTGATGAAAATTTATCCACTACCTTTTCTGCTTCCTTTTATCTTGGCTGGAGACAGACTCTATCCCAAGCCTGTCCAAAATATTAAAGCTAAGTCTATGCAACATTTTAATGCTTTTAAACATTTAATAAAAGGTAAGTTATGCCAATTTTTAAAATATTCATTAGTGTGTGTCTTTAATTGAAAGAATATTTTGGTAAGGATTTATTTAGTTTGAGGCTGGGGTTTTTCTTCTCTCTCTTTTTTTTTTTTTTTTTGCCATGTTAACTTTGAGAAAACAGGTCACCTCTGCAGATAGATTGCAGCAAATCTGATTTATGGTCAAACCCTACAGAAAAGGAATCTCTATGAAATATTCACTTTGATTCAACTGCAGTGGGAAAATGTAAAAATAGAGAAAGCTCATGACATGATATATGAAAATAATTCATTCTGCTGTATATAAAAAATGAGGGGATCTGGCAGCATCAATGATTCATCCTCTGCTAATACAAATTCAAAGTAGAGGAAATGCTGAATTTTGTAAAACAACAGGCTGACAAGAGTTAAGCTGCCAACTATTGTTTTGGATCATCATTTCCTGAGAAACTGGGAAGATGATTATTGTTTTTTTTCACCTGATGCAGCTTCCTAGCACTCTATTAGCCTGCACAAAGGGCTTTCTATCTCCTTCACACCATCCACAGACATATTAAAATTGTGAACAGCTGGTGAACTGTTTTGTTACTGTTTTCAGTGGATGTCACTTTTTTTTTTTTTTTTTTTTTAAGCATACCCATTCCTATTATGCTGGTGAAGTATTCTTGATCAACACATTGGGTCAGCTCCTGAGCTGGTGTAAATCAGCAGAGCTTCACTGAAGCTGAGAAAATTATGTGGATTTACACCAGCTGGGAATCTGGCCCACAGATCCTAAGACAAGCAAATAATTCACAGTGAATTATTTATAGTGTGAGTTTCACATGATTTTCTGCTTATGAAAATCTTTGATTTATTTTGCATTCTATGCAAAGTTGCTTCAGAACGTTTCCTTTGGCAAAGAATCCTCTGGACTGCAGAAGTCTCAGCTTACACGTGATGGGTGTGTTATGCAGAGTAGATTGTTGTGAGTTTGGGTAAAGACCCGTGAGTTTTTCATTGTACTTGCTCTTGTACTTACTCTTAGTGATATAAACATTTAAAAGATAGTGTTAGTATTATTTTCTGTTTTATTTTTCTTTCTTGAATTGAAGATCTAGAACCACAAAGAAGGTTCTTTCATGCAGTCCTTTGGTAATGAAGATCCTTGACCACAGTGGAAGCAGATACATTTCCAGGTAGGTGGAAGAATGTTTCAGTGGTTTTAGTACAAGATACATTTACAATCCCTTTCTCACTTGCAGAAACCCTTTTTACCTGCTCAAGTAAGTCACTTTAGCTTCTCTATAATGTATTTCCCCTATCTGCAGAATTTTGGAGTAATTAATATATCTTTAGGTTTCCAAAATCTCAGTATTTATTGTGATAAAACCAAGAGGATTTTCATATACTTCATGGACAACTTATGTTACATATTTATTGACACATCTTGGAACAGGAGGGAGTCACCTAATTCTTTTCATGAGGAACTCCTCTCAGCTTCTCTGAAACATTTATCACCTTTCACTACTTGGGCCTGAAATAACATTTATTAATTTATTTACTAACAATTAATTAGCCTTTGCAGTCTTAATGCACTTCCCCTTTTCTCTGAGCACCAAAGACACTGCCAATCTTAAATTTTAGCTTAAATTGCTCAGTGTTGCTACAATTAACCCACTATTTTGAGGTGTTGCTCAAAGTCACTAATCAAAAAAAAATTTTAGGATTATTTCAGCATAAGGTTTTTAGGATCATTCACAAATCTCTTTCCAAGAAAAGATTCAGAAGTCAATTTTTCTTGGGATCAGCAGGACAAATAAATGATTTTAAGAGAAACATTAACAACACTCTGTTGGTGTCACCCCCATGTTAAACATACATAACTCAATATATTTATTATTTCTCACTGCACAACGGGAGTGTTGGATCCAACATTTATCCTCTGCTGTCCCTTATTCCTTTGGAGCAGCACTGCTACACATCACCAGGGTGAGAAGTGATACAATTTTAAATTTCAATACAATGCAGTGCCTGGGAGCAGCTTTCATTGCGGGAAGTTCAGAAGGCAATAATTGTTGTGTGCATGGCACGCCAGCCTGATCAATGGGCTCTGAAGCCTGTGTGGCCAGCTCTGCCCAGCCCCACCATTTGCAACCTAATTAGCAGCTGCTCAGAGATGGGAAACAGGTGCAGATCCGGGCCCAGGCCAGGGAAGTCTGCCTATAATTAACAAGGAAAAAAGGGTCAGATATTGGGAAGAATATCAAATCTTGGTCCACTGGGGCTATCATGCTGGCCTCAAAGGCATAGTCACCTGAGATCTTAGGCATGCTAATGTAAATTATGCAAGCTTTCAAACAACATGGCTGCATAATCAGTTGGCAGGGAAGAAATGACTGGCTGGTTTTGTGTGGTTTAGTCTGAGCGCTTAAAAAAGAAATAGAAAGGATTTCAGTGTTCTCACTGTGTTGCTTTTTTGTTTTGCAAATAACAGTGGTTTGCTGTTGAATAAACAGAGGAGAAAATGCCTGACTTGTCTACTGTTAGTAGTTATGTGCAGGCATATATTTTAGCTCTGACATTTTATTTAATCATGAAACTGAGTGAACACTTATATATGCAGAAAGATTGATTCTGAATTAACAAGGATAACCCTGGTTAACACTTGTATGGGCCCCTCTTAGCTGGAAGTTGGAGACTTCCTAATATCAGCACTGTTTTCTATATGTATTTGTATAACTTGTGAAGAACCAAATTATTTCTCTTGGATACTAAAAAGGAAGTGTTTGATGGCTGGTTGATTCTGGCCATGGTAATGGAACTCAGGGCACCAACTGGGGTTCCAGATCCCATCGGACCAAGCAGGATATTTACATGAGAGAAAAAGGAAGGCATTTTACATCAGAAGAAAAAGATAGGAAACTACCCCAAGGTAGTTAAAATGTATTGATGACTTGACAGAACTTTCTGGATGCCAACAGGTACTTCAAAGGAAGGACTGTGTCCCCATGAGGTGAGGCATAATCCTTCCATTTGCCCATTGAAGTTTATCTGATTAACTTCAGTTCTGTAGCAGAACAGAGGCAAATCACGCACATTTATACTAATGAGCCCATTACAGAACAGATCTAATTGAGATGTTATTATGTCATTGTATACATACACACATATGCACAAACTCATGACCATTTTTTGAAACGTGGGATACAGAGAAACCAAACTAAAGGCAAAATGAGGAGGAAGGCAAAGGACTTCTTAATCTCTTCCATTGTAAAATTTCTGCACACATCATATTTAAATGCCTTCCTTTAGTAAAAGAGCAGCCAGGGAGTAATACTTGTACCTGTTTTTCACCAGTATTTACAGTACAGATCCTTTCCTTTCTCCTAGAAAGTTACTTTATCTAAAAATACATTTATTTTATATACTTACTCAAAAATATAAGAAATGAGTGAAAATCTCAGATCAGGAAGTATGACAAATTTTTGACAAAATTGTTTTTTGTGTGGGATGGGGGGAATTAGACCCTCTTGAAAGTAGAAGCATTTTGAGACTGGAACAGCTGTGAAATCATTTAAGCTATCTAGATTTTTTGGATTTTAGCTCTTTGGTTGCTCAAATTTCCAGTTTTCAAACATTTGACAGTTGCTGATTTCTTGCTCTGCTTTAACAGGGGAAAAATCATAGGATCATAGAATTGTAGAATGGCTTATGTTGGAAGGAACATTAAAAATTATCTAATTACACCCTCTTGCCAAAGGTAGGGACATCTTCCACTATCACAGGCTGCTCCAAGCCCCATCCAGCCTGGCCTTGAGCACTTCCAGGGATCCAGGGGCAGCCACAGCTTCTCTGGGCAACTTGTACAAAGACCTCATCACCCTCACAGGGAAGAATTTCTAAGAACCTTCATGATTTGGCATTTTTGCATTGTGGCAGAATATAATAGCAGAAGTAATGAAAATAGCATAAATTTTTAGAAGACAAAGGATGCTCTTGTGCTTACAAGGTTTACTAGACCAGAATGTTACTCAAAGCACATGTATTTCCAGGATCTTTCTGTTGCTGAGGGAAATGACCATCTGGGCGTGAGTCGCTGACCTGCCTGTGCAATAGACAGCCAGTGAGAGGAGCCAAAAAAAGAGCTGGAAATTTAAGAGCCTCTGAGGTTAAGCAAGAAATCCACATCCACAAAATAAAGAATGGAAGTCTGCCAGTGTCGTGTAAAGAAACCAGGAACAAGACTCCCAGAGGGACCTGGAAGTTTACTACTCTGAATTTTTACGTATGTGATTAGTTACAAGAGTGACAATTGTAAACGTTGGCTTATCCCAGAGATCTGGAGCATGTGTGGCAAGCAGACCTGCTTCACCAAAGGGATGTCACTGGATTCACAGTAACCTTCTGGTTTCTGTGTCAAAAACTTTTGCAGATTTGATGTGGTTTCTCAAAATTTTTTCATTCTGGTGAATCTGGCAGGAAATAATTTTACTCTGAAGTTGTCGACTGACTTTACTTGGTCTAGACATTAGCTTTGATCAACAGATGGGGAATTGAGCCAATGTGGGCTCAAAACACCTGCCCAAGATCATGTGAGAAACAAAAGCTGAGCTGAGAAAATGTGCCAGTGCTGTATATAGTTTATTTTTTCCTTCCACTAATAGCAAAATACATGCAGCTTAAAAGCAGAAACCAGCAAAAACATGTCTGTTCTCTGACTCAATCACATTGTGATCATACAAGAGGCTCTATTTAAGTTTCTCTTTTAAGAAGCTAGAACCCCAAGAATTTAGAAAAAAAAAAGATATTACAATTTTTTTTTTTTTTCTATGAAGAAATTCAGGAATAAGTTTGCAGAACTGCCTCATTTTTACATGCTGGTTCTATGATTATGCATATAGGTCCAGAAAGTCGTTTGGAACAGCCAACCACATTTTTACTGATCATTTACCCAGCACTGTGTGTGATACTGCAGAATGTTATTGTGGAATCATAATATCAGTAAGGTTGGAAAAGGCCTCTAAGTCCAGCAGTTGAAGTTTAGTGATGGTGCATAAGAAGCCCAAATGAATCAATTTTTTCTTTTTTCTTGAAATACAATTCTTCTACTTTATTCCTCTATTTTTCTTACCCTCATAGCTGCAGTGGTGGGAGTTATATTTTGCCTCTCAGTGGTCCAGAGTGCAGTATAATATACAATGCTTGACAAAGTCCCACAAAGCAGAATACAAATCACTCCATGTCATACTGGAAAATGAAAGCAATGTGAAATTTCTTCGGTATCAATAACTTTTGCTTCTCGAGTCTTCGGAGGAGACAATTTTAAGGAATGAGAGAGAACTTTATTGCTGGAGATAATTTGGAGAGGGGAAGTATGACTGTCATTTGAATTTGACAGCCTAAATTCCCAAGATAGTTTTTTTTGATTATTCTTGTTCAAAAATCTCAGTGCTGATTCTAGAACGACACCCTTTATGCCTAACATACAAAGTAAAGGAAATATTTATATATATTCTGCATATGTGAAGCTACGTATACACACACACACATTTTCAAATCTCAAGTGACTTGAAGTGATTAATTAATCATTGCAGTACCCCTGGGATGGGAATATTATCTCCAATTTAGAAGCAGTGAAATGGATGAAAACAGTTCGAGTGATTTATTCAGAGTAAGAAGCCAGCAGAGTAAAGAAACTGATTCTGACTCATTTCTAACTCTTTGCATGATCTACATATTTCTGTGGGTTACTGAGCTCAGTGTTGGAACCCTGAACGCAAACACCCCTGAACTTCATGATTGAATTGACTTCCAATTCTTTATTAGGGTTTATATTAAAAAAAAAAAAAAAAATGGCTGTTTTTTTGCACCAACTCAGTGACAGAATAAAACATTTCAGCATTTATCATTGTGTTCTAATTCTAACCATGCATTTCAAAGTACCAGCAGGTATGTACACACAAATAATTATTTGTTGGTCTAATGAAAGCTCTCACCACCCTTTACTAACATTATTTATTTATTATCCTTAGACCATCATAGCTAAACTAATCATAGTCTTGTAAGATACGGCAGAAAATATAATTGGAGTCATTGGAGGTATGATGATCAAAGGAGATAAGGGAAACCTTGACATTTTTAATGGGATTAAACTGAAGATACTAAAATAAACCTCTTTTGCTACAGAATATAGCTCATGCTTATTAGGAACACAGATTTTCAGTGGTGCTTCTGCCATGGAAGAGCTTTCCTCTCTGAAAGTGCATCCCTACAGTATTTTTAATATATTTTTTCCCCTGCTACTGTCATTAACCCTGTCTAGCCACCATCACAAGCACCAGACAAGGCAATCCAATGCTGAGACACTGAATTATTGCCAACCCATTTGTGCCATCTGCTGCACAAGTGTCTGTTGATGGAAGGGGTGGCGGGGCACCTGGTGACCACGATGTCAAAACAACATTCATAAGGGCAGGCAGGGAACAGCAAAAGGGCTGCATAAACAAGGCAGTGAGGCAGGCATGAGACTGGGATAAGCAGAAACTCCAAGGCAAGCAAAACCAATGCTCTTCTGCTCGGTTACTTTGAGAATCCCAACCACATGCATTGAGGTGGCCATCTCTGAAATGGGAGCAAAGTGGAATTTCGCTGTTTATAGGACACAGAAGTGATGTAGTAGCATTGCTGCCACTGGAAAGCACAGAGAAAAAGAGGGGAAAGGATAAAGAGATGAGGAAGGGAGCTGTGGGATCAGGTTTGATCACCTTAAGGGATGGGGAGGGAAGGGAGGATGGAGTGCAGCTGTGAGAAGGGGTCTCTGCTCCCGTGTTTTGAGTGTTTGGTGTAGAAATATCTGGCCAAGCAATTAAGGATGTATTTCCATCATCTGTAGGTAGCCTGTTTTCCTCTTGTGCTTATATGAAGCAATGTGGCATCACCTATATAAATATAAAAATATATAAATACTTTTTTGTCATAAACCACTAATAGAATAAAATGCTCACCTGAAAATCTACCTATTTTCAGGTGATTTTCAGGTAGGTCCATTCCTACCCTTAGTGAATATTCTCTCCATGTACTTCCGCCTGTGCAACAGACTGTTGGAAGCTTCTAAACTTAAAAACGCCTCCCATCACTAAAAAAGCCATGATTTTTTTTTTTATTTACCAGGTTTTGTGACTTTATAAGGAACTGCCACCGTCCTCAGTGTGCCTGCTAGTTACCTGCTCTTTTTCTTTTTTTCTTAAAGCTTAAGATCTCTCATACCATGTTCTTCCATGATTCATGACAGACACCACTGAATGGAACTGGTTTTTTGATTACTTTTAAACATATTTTTAAATAATTTGGTATAAACTCCATATGGGGTGCATTTTCTTTTTCTGTTTCTTTCTCTCTCTCTCTCTTAGTCTCTCTCTGAAGTGACACGGATTTGTAGCACAAACTTTGAATTGATGTGATTCGGTGAGGTTCATTGCTGGAGGCAATGTTATGCAATAGCTGAAAATCTTACAAATTTCAGATGGCAAACATTCTTTCGTGGCCTTTAAGGTCTTTTTGTGTGGATTGTTTTACATCTTTGAATTGCAAGATGTAAATTTTACATTTTCTAATTGGCTTCCTAAAAAGTCTTATTTTTATTCTTCATGTTGCTTTCCAAGTAATATTCTGAACACAAACAAGGAATACAAATATATTACTTATTAAAAGTGTTATTTTCTTTTTTCTATTCAGGTCTGCTTGTAACAATAATTTGCATCTGGATGTCTAGAATACTATGAAAGAATTGAATTGCATAAATCTGCACACCCCAAGTTAGAAAACAAAAAGCTCAGTAGGAAGTGTCTTACAGGCTATTCATGCATCCTCTAGGAAGTAGAGTTTCTTAGGATCACTGATCCATATAGCTGGAAAATTGAAGATCTGCAGTGTCCACGATCAGTATCAGGTGTCTTTTGACCATAATGTTGTCTCAAAAGTCTTTGTATTTTTTTTCTTCCCCACTTGTAGTTTTTTCATAATTTTAAAGAATTCTGTGAATATTTTTTTTTTTTGGACCAGTTTCAGACATCTTTCATAGAACCATAGAATCCTAGAATATCCTGCATTGGAAGGGACCTACAACGATCATTGAAATCCTACTCCTGGCCCTGCACAGAACAGCCCTGAGAATCTCACACTGTGCCTCAGAGTTTTGCCCAAATGCTTATTGAGCTCTACAGGAACAGCTACATCTTTTTCCTCCAACTTAATTGATTCTTTCTCATCTTTTCAATCTCTGCCCATTCTTGCATTCTCTGTAAAGTTCTCTTTAATTCTCCTCTAGACCCACTTGCTATTTTTATTGATATAGATTTTCCAGCTGAAGCCACGAAGAACAGTGAAATTATTTGATTTCTTTTAGAAATCTTTATACCTCCCAACCTGATATTTAACTCTGAAAAAGAATGACAGAGAAGAGTCACTGTTCCTGCAGTAGGCAGGTATTTTTGGAGAAGTGCTGACTGCTCAAACATCTCCTATTCTGTGCTAATTCATTTTTTACCACGTAACTCTAGAATTTTGTACTTAGACTTACAGAATTAAATCTACTAAATTAAATAATTAAATAATTATCATCATTGTGATGATAATTTTGACTTTTAATTATTTTCCTCTGGCACATTTGCAGACCATTTAATTGGAGTCATTCATAAAAATTAATAGTCTTACTCTTCATTTTGTAATTAAACTTCTTAAAAACAACATTAAACCATACCTCTCATAGAATACTTAAGTTGGAAAAGACCTGTAAGATCATCAAGTCCAACCATTAACCATTAAACCATGTCCCTAAGTGCCACATCCACGTGCTTTTTGAACTCTTCCATGGATCATGATTAGACCACTTCCTCAGGCAGCCTGTTTCAATGCCTGACCACAGTTTCTGTGAAGAGTTTTTTTCCCCAAAATTCCATCTAAACTTCCCCTGGTGCAACTTGAGGCCCTTTCCACACATCCTGCCCATCTTTCCACTGGTTACCTGGGAGAAGAGACCAAACACACCTGGTTACAATCTCCTTTCAGAATATTTCTGGGATGTAAGATGTTACATCAGGTGTCTATAGCAAAACAATGCTTTATTATAATTATTATATATATATTGTTAATTTTTTTGCCTCAATCTGACCTTGGCACATTTCAGTGACAACATTATGAAACTGGAGACAAATCATATCAACTGAGTATTTCCCCAAGGAAAATTCACTTTTTCTGGTTGAAATTTCTTCTGCTCACTTGTCAGAGGAATCCAGAATCTGCAAAAATAAAAACTCACAAACCATTATTGCATGAATTTATCGTTAGAGATGGAAATATGCCACAATTAAAAAAGGACAAATGTTCATGTCAGAGTTAAAAAGATGTTATGAATTGGTGGTAATTAAGTCAACAGATTGATAAGGATAGGGAGTGAAATTTCATGGTTGCTGAGAAATTTAACTAATTTTTTGCCTTTGTCATGTTACATTTAGAGGTTTAAGATTATGGGTGTCAAGTGTCTAGCTCTTTGTTCCAAATGCATTTCAAGAGATTGTTGTTTTTTTTTTTTTCATGTGAAGGGACAAAAATTTATTTGCTGAACTTTGAAGAAGAATCATATTTTGAAATATTACACTCCTGTGCTATTTGACTATATTGTTCTGGCTTCAGACTTTCCCAAGCTTCTTGTGTCTGTTTTCTAGAAAGAGTTACTTTTTCTGAAACTTCTATTGAAAAGTCAATACAAAAACAAACAGAGGTTTTAGTTGACCTCATCATGAATTTTTTTCCTCATAGTCACAACATGCAATTTCACGATGTCTCCAAATACACACAGAATTCACAGAATCACTGGGTTGGAAGAGACCTTCAAGATCATCGAGTCCAATCCAGCCCTAATATCTCAACTAAACCATGGCACCGAGTGCCACATCCAATCTTTTTTTAAACACATTCAGGGATGGTGACTCCATTACCTCCCTGGGCAAACCATTCCAGTACTTTATCACCCTTTCTGTAAAAAACTTTTTTCTTAATATCCAACCTATATTTCCCTTGGCACAGCTGAAGACTGTGTCCTCTGGTTCTGTCAGTTGCTGCCTGGAAAAAGAGACCAACCCCACCTGACCACAGCCACCTTTCAGGGAGTTGTAGAGGGTGATAAGGTCACCCCTGAGTCTCCTTTTCTCCAGGCTAAACAACCCCAGCTCCCTCAGTTGTTTCTCACAGGGCTTGTGTTCCAAGCCCCTCACCAGCCTTGTTGCCCTCCTCTGGATGTGCTCAAGCATCTCAACATCCTTCCCAAACTGAGGGACTCAGAACTGAACACATGTATACCTGGGCCTGAGGTGGAAGAAAATACCTGAATAACAGTGATAGAACTTTTTCAGGTTGTGAAATAGTTTGTCTTGAGAGACTTCCATAGCAGAAAAATATTTACATCCTTATTTTATGAAGTAAAAGAAGCATGCATTTTTCTGGTGGTGATGAAGAGCTATTATGCCTTTTCCTACATCTTTTGGATAAGGCAATAAGGTTCTGGCCCTATCTTCCATTGCCCTTTCTATAGCACTGTTTGTGTAGCTGTGTACATCTCCACCTGCCTCCCTGAAAGTAAACAGATGTGGTTCTCAGTCCTTCAGTGCTGGAGTTCTTTTAGCTACTCCAGCACCTGCACTCCATTAAACTCTACGTGACTCTAATTTGCCTACAGGATGACCTACTTTAGTTTCTCCTGGAAAAACTAATTTTTGTTTCTCAAGCTGAGCTGTGGTGTGTTTCAGCTCTATCTGTCAATTTGTCAGAGGTTGTTTTCCACCCAAGATGGAGCTGCAAATATAATTCAGGACTTACACACACAGCACGGTAAGATTGGCTTCCCACTTGTATGGAAGTTAACTAATTAACCACTCACTAGGAAAATAATATGAGCTCCAAATAATTTTCTGCAAAATAGAAAACTTTATACCTGTGCTTGAATGGGTCTGAGAGGTAATTCAAATAGTGTTTCATCCCTAGGTCATACATTGTCTATGAGGGACAAAAGTAATTAATCTGAATATGAAATTAATAAAATGATAACTCTCTTTGTATCTGTGACAAATCTTTGTTGATTTCAGAGCATCTGGGTAACTTTATCATATAGGCAGACACTCATGTAATCTGGAATATTGTCTTATTTTCATAATAGCAAAGTTTGCCTTAGGGTTTACTGTTAATTAATCATGTCCAAATATTAACTGACATCCATTCTTGGGTGTGAGCAAAACTCCCCCCCAGGGCACCTCCTCTGTGAAAAATTTAACATTTCCATTTAGTAAGTGAAAAGGATGAAATGCTCTAAGAATTAGGGCAGCTGTATACATGGGGAAAACCAGCTGAGGGGAAGACATGGAAAGACCAATTGGCTCCTGGGAACCAGCTGCATCAGTTTTGGCAGAGTTTGTGTGAAAGAAGGGAGAAAGGAAGAAATAGTCAGGAACTGCCATCTTCCCCTGGGATAACACTGGTGTAAGCCCAAATGGAGTCCAAAATGAGCAGGAGATGCAATCTTTGATCAGCATTACATTAATTTTACATTCTTGGTGATCCGTGTAGACTTTATGGAGTTGTTACAGACTTACAGCAGAGCAAATGAGGATAGACCTAAACCTAGAGAGAAAATTCTATTTGTTAGCAGAATAATTTGGATGAGCATATCCATATAGGATCTTACCATAAAAAACCTCCAAGGCTCCTTGAACTTTTTGGGAATGGTGTGAAAATTAACAATGAGTGTTTGAACTATTTTTCATTTTACTTATGAAAAACCTGAAATATTTAAAAGTGGCAATCCTGTGGAATAAGATGACAATAATGTACATGTACAAAGAATGCACATCACGACAGCCATGTAAAGGTGAGTTGAAGTCTGTGCACAGAGAGATTTTACTCCCAATGTTTCTTAACCCTGCTGTACATATATATTTTTAAAAATAGATCACCTAGAAAATCACCTAGAAAATCACCTAGAAATGCTGATTCCTTCCCATCACAGTCTAGCTTTCAGAATGATTCTGATTTTCTTCCAGAGGTCCCTGCCCTTAAACATAAAGGCAGACAATGAGTTAAAAATTATGTAGTTTGTTGAAAGCTGTAGTAAAACCTGGAATCCATTCACTCACATGGTGTAAGATATTCTAGATAAACATATGTTACTCCATGCTTCCTGCTTGAAAACTTTGCTGTTCAAGCCCATTTTACTTTGAGGCACAGATGGGTTGCCACTTGCTTATATTTCCATATTTGGCCATTGAATGAGCCAAGAATAGTATGAGCATCACCATTTCCAGCTCTCACTTCCAATTTTCCCTCTTTATATTTTCCAATGGTAATTACAAGAAGTTTGGGAGAGTCTTTTTTTTTTTTTTTTCTCAAAGGTATGCTGACAGTTGTTTGAAGTATATTTTTTTCTTTGGTCACTACAATGTTCTTGGACGTATTCAAGGCCAAGTCGGATGGGGTCTTGAGACACTTGATCCAGTGGGTGGCATCCCTGCCTATGGTATGCGGCTGGGATTTGAAAATCTTTACAGTTCCTTCCAATACAAGTCATTCTCAGGTTTGACAATTGTTCAAATCACCCACTGCAAGTAGATCATGTCTAGAATACTGTGTCCTGTTCTGGTCAAAGGAGGCAGAACATGGCTTTGCATGAGAGGATAAGGACAGCCAAAGGACATAAGCTGGAACAGAATTTCAGACAAGATTTAAAGAGAAATTTCCACCAAGGAAGCACTCAAACACTGGGAGGTGTTGCTCAAAGTGGTTGTACATCTTCACTCTTCAGAGGTTTTGAGCAACCATCTGGGTCAAGCCCAGAGCTACATCTCTCTGTGCTTTGAGTAGAGGCTTTAATCAGAGACTTTTGAGATGCCTTCCAAACTGCATTAATCTGGTCCCAGACAGCTTTGCATTTATTAATAGAATCATAGAAACACAGAATTGTTTGGGTTGTAAGGAATCTTAAAGACCTACCCATTGCAACCCCCCTGCCATGGGCAGGGACACTTTTCACTTGACCAGGTTGCTCCAAGCCCCATCCAACCTTGTCCTGGACACTTCCAGGGATGGGACAGCCACATCTTCTCTGGGCAACCTGTGCCTCAACACCCTCACAGTGAAGAGTTTTTTCCTCATACCCATTCTAAAGCTACTGTCTGTCTGTTTGAAGCCATTTCCCTTTGCCCTGTCATACTTGTAATTCATGTCTTTCCCTCTCTTCCTCTCGCTTTCATGGATTCCCTTGCAGTACTGGAAGGCCATAATTAGATGACCCTGAAGCTTCCTTTTTTTCCAGACTGAAAAATCCCAGTTTTCTCAGATTTAACTTGTAGGAGAGGTTCTCCATCAGTCTAATCATCTTGGTGACCTGCTCTGGACTCACTTATTATATGACTCTGCAGCCTCATTAAAGATATCTTTTGAATCCTGCTGTATTGTTTGCACACACATTTTTTTTGTCTTTCTCAAAGAATCCCTTGCCTTGCACTTATGCAAAGCTCCTTTGATCTTACATTAAAAACTGCTGATGTTTCTCATGTTTTCTTGTATTATATTGATAAGTTCCCCCATGACCCATGGCTAAGAAGTCATTCCTAAATGACACTTTAGTCTCTCTTGAAATCTTTGCTGAGTTGCTTTCTTGCTCTTGTACAATGCATTCAACATCACAGATATACGACAGATAAGTGAACGTTCTGGCAGATTCCAACCTCAGGAAAACAAACCATTTTAAGTCTAAATTTGTATCAAGCTATCCCTTCCTGTATGTACATATTTTGACACCTTCGTCAACACAATTTCACTGTGCTTTTGTGGAGTATCTATATACTTCTTGAAACCTCTTTATGCAGATAAGCAAAATTCAGGCACTTCTCCCAGTTTACTGAGTTTTCACAGCTCCATTTATAGTTTAGTTACTTTGGAGGGTTCTGGAACAAAAGCTGGAGATAAGAACTGAGAGGTTTTGAAAAGTTGAAGGAGAAGCAAGTGTGCTTTTGTTTGCATATATGAATGTAAGTGTATATGAATGCATGTTTCTTTACACAGCCTCCTTCTCTTTCGCAGACCTTAGAATTTTTTATATTGTCAAGTTTTGTGCTGCAAGCCCAAGTTTGGCTTGAATTACAGCAACTCAGATTGGAGATTTTCAGTTTTACTCCTTGGGGTTTGCACTAACAAGCCACAACTTTTAGAAAATATGCTAGAGAATCAGAGCATGGCATGTGGATGTGAAACTTGGGGATATGACATAGTGGTGGCCTTCACAGCACTGGGGGAATGGTTGGACTTGACACCCTTAGAAGGCTTTTCAACCTAAACAATTCTATGACTTTATGATTCTACTGCTGTAGTAGGAAAAAGGCGATGTCCCATAATTATTCAATCCATTTTACTGAGGTATATTGTCACTGTAGTAATTTGTGCAGCTTTCCTGTGCCAATGAGGTATTCAGTGCAACATTCATGTGTGAGATCCACTGCTGCTCAGGACTCCAGAAGAATATAAAGAAATAAGGAATTTCACATGGGAATCCAGAAGGCAACACAACTACATCTGTATTGTTAAACTGAAGAGCCAGTTGCAGTTTTTGGCCCATTGGCCAAATGACAGAATACTTCCATACTATCAACTTCTTTTAACCTTTGAAATAGAATAGAAAACCTTCAAATTCCTCTTGGAAATGGTTCATGGCCTGTGTTGATTGAGAAACCATGATTAAATATTGTATAGCATTGTGCTACTTTACCTGGCTAAAAAAATATCTCAGGCATTACACTGCTAAAATTATTCAATAAAGTTCCAGTGCCTGTGTTCAGGAGATGATAGGTTCAAATTACCAAAACTGACAAAATTCAGATGCCTGATATCCGAGAAAAACTAGAAAAAAGCTGTCTTAATAGTAAGACTAATGAGGGATATGCTACTGGAAAATTCCTCTTCCCAAATTGTATCTGTGGTTATAGAAGCTCATAAATTTTTGTTAGTCCCTTGTTCACTCACTGGGGTGTATATCAGAAAATCATGGCTGGAAGCAAATTGATATAAAATTAGACAGGCTTCCACTACCATTGTAACATATTTCTGAAGATAATGAGGACTTAGGAGCCAAGTCCCTTAAGTGTTTGCCATTTCTGTGTGTTAACTCATTGCACATTTTGTAGATTTGAACAGGAAAACAAAAAAGAAAAAAATGGATTTTTTTTTTTAATTAAGCTTTTTAGAAATAAGGCAAGTAAATTAGGAAAAACTGGATTACTAAAACCTGGGTATTCTTCAGATTCCATTGAAGTATATGGTGTCCTCTAGCTGTCTTTAAAAAGCCCTAAAAATATAAGTTTTTTGGTTTTTTTGTTTTTTTTTTTTCATTTGGTTTTGGAGTTTTTTTACTACTTCCAGCAATTTTGTTTGCAATATAAAATATTAAATTTTGTCACAGGGGTCAAAGTCAATCACTTTGCTAGTTAGCTTGTTTGGAAGGAAGAATAAAATCTTGTTTGGAAAATATAGAGCTTTTCCTTAGTCACTTTGGGTCCATGTCTTGCATTTCTCGTGTGTGGGCAGTCTTGTACTTGTGTTACATAACGAAGATCTCCCCAGGCACAGAAAATTTCAGAAGCCTATAGAAATTTCAGTCCTGGATGGTACAAAATAAATGAAACATCACACAGCTTCTGAGAAAGGGGTATTTTTTATTGTTCTTTGTTCTATGACATCCTTTTCTGATAAGTGGTGGCAGACTATCAGCAACTTCTGCTGTAGGAGTTGCAGCAAAGGTTGGTTATAATCTTGTTTTTTAAGTGCCACAATACGGGAATATGTCAGCTTCAACGGCTTGTCATATGGGACTGTTGATTGCATGCCTAAGTGAAAACTACAGGATAATGAAGAATCCAAAGCAGACCGTGATAACAATGATCCAAGGGTGAGTTAACAATGTCTGTTGTGCATTTTCTTCACTTCATGTCTCTGCTGTTTTTCCTGTTCTTCCACACATAAAGGTTGGACCAGACATGAAAATCTGAGTGCCTACTGAGGCCAAAACTAAACCTTTGCAAATAGTCACAATTGGAATCAGAATTTTTGGGTTTTTTTAATCATCTTTATACTGAAAGGACACATCCCTGTTTTCACTAAAGGAAAGAATAGGTGGTGGGAGCATTATAAAAAGTGTTTCTCTGGCAAAGGAACAAGCCACAACTCTTGTTAGTGTAGGACCAAAAACTGCTGCCTTTATCAAAACAAATAGCAAAGCAGTTAGAAACAGAATTTACTGTATGGATAAGGATGCTAGATAGGAAAAGTGAAGAGCAGACCTATAAGAATAATTATATGTCATAGTGAAAACCACAAGAAAGAAATGGGAATGAATCATGTGCAGAGGTACTGTACAAATTAACACAGCTTCCAAAGTGCTGTATTGATTTTAAAATAGGGGTCGAGAGAAGAATAATTAGCAGCAAAAGGGGAAAAGGAAAAAAAATCAAGTAAGGGATGTACTTTTCCAAACCTGGGGCAGATATTTTCAAAGGTGCTGAAATTAATGTGATCTTGGTAGATAATTCCCCTAGCTAGTTTTGAACTTTTTCATAGAGATGCTTACTATTGGGTAGTTAGATCCATAATTACGCCCTTAAACCAAAGAAAATTAGTTTTCAGAGGAGTTGACCTCCTCTTAAAGTTATGCAGAGTTCAGCACTTTTGAAGATCAGGTCACTTTGATTTAGGTCTTGGGTCCATAACCTGGGTATCTTCACCTGAAGGGCCTCTTGAACAAATGTCATAGGGTTACAACTTCCATGTCCCCCCCAGTACTGCAAAATGAAAAGCAGGTGATGCAAAGATCTCCCTGCAGAAGGGGCAGCCTGGTAGGGCAGAGCTGTGTCCTTGCTGGCTCAATGTGAGATAGTTGCAGGAAGTACAACAGATTCCCAACAACCTGCACAGCTTTACTCAATGGTTTTCTGATGTCAGTCCAGGTGGAATGGTGCATGAGGGGAATAAGAGGCAGTCACGAGGCTGAATTTGCAAGTAAGTGACCATAATTCAAATGCTTTGGTTCATTTCCTCAGATTCCTGAGTCAAGGCTGGCCAAGAACATCTCCTTACTTCAAATCAAGGGAAGAAGCTCTGCTGAAAACTGATGAGCTATTCTGACACCCTGGGGAGGAATTAATGATTAGACCCTGCTTGAGGGTTCAATTTCTTGGCTGTACAGAAAATAAAAAACAAAAAATCCAAATGGTTGTCATGCTCAGAGGAATTCCTTGATCTCTCTCAGTTACTACCATACAGGCAAATTATTGGGTTTTGTTCCCATGACAGACAAGGAGACTTTAGCCACCTCCTTGACTCTAGTCTGGTCTAACTTGGTCTCTTTCACCATCACTGAACCATTAAGGAGAAGACCTCTAAGATTGTCTTTGCAAAACAATTTCCAAGGAGATTTATAAGAAGCTCAACTGCTGGGCTGACTAAACATTGTAAATAGATAAAAGTTGGTTCTATGCTTATTTAACTGATATAATTCAAAATCTCAAGACACACGTTTTACAACTCTTGAAGTTTGTGTGGCTTTCAGGTAGTGACAATACACTGTTGGAGCCAGGGAGAGGATTAACATCACCTTTACTTCCTTTACCTCCCCCAAAGCCATTTTGCCACCATTTTTGTTCCTAGTAAAATTGCAATGGGTTTATGCAATGATCTCATATATTAAGCCTTCCATTTTTCTTTTTCCTTTTTGTTCAACTTCTTTCTTTCCTCTTTACACACCTTCTTTTTTGCCAAGATCTGTTCTTTTTCCTCCCCTCCTCTCCTCTGATAATTTCCTTTTTCCTTGACTGCAAGAATCAGTCAATGGGAGGGTCAACTGTCTGTTTTGTGGCTTTGATGTGCATTCTAAAATTATGAGGGTTGAACAGGAAAATAAATCAGCTATATTAGATCATTGTTTATCATCTGAGCAGTCTGTTGCTCTTCTTAGCTAGATTCTGCATCTGAGGCAAATATAATGATGTGACTCTGTTCCATAACACATGAAAAAAGTGGTGGAGCGAGATCTGGGAACCTGTCCATCAAAACAATGGAAAGAAGATTTCAGTTTCCATAGTTTTTCCTTTAATGACTTCACACATAGACTGGAAAGGGCTGCAGGGAGCACTATGACTGTCTCCTCTGACCTCTTGCATTACACAAGCCACTGAACTGAGCAAATCGATCTCTGTGGCTGGCCCCTAACTTGGGTTGAATTTGTATGAAATCCTAACAGCTTCACTCCTGGGGTAGAGCATCAGTACTGTGTTTATTCCACACTTTTTGGGAAGATATCTAGACTAGTGTTGGTTTTAGCTTAACAAGAAAATCTCTCCGGTGTTTCTCCATAATCAGTGGAGAGAAACACTTTGACTCTTCCAGCAGGGTAGTCAGGGCATTCAGAGTTTGGCCCTTGCCATGAATCTTAACATTAAGTGAATTTTTTTCCTGTTTCTGACTACCAAGGGAGCATGTGGAGATAAGCATTTCTAGAAATAATTCAACCTGTTTGAATAACACCCTCTTGTGTCCTAATGACAAAGGCTTAATCTGCAAATTGATCCCTTTTTATTCATTTTTAAGCAGATGTTTTTTAAGGGAAGAGCCAGCTTATTTTTGAGCAAGGGCATTATTTACAAATTAAAATATTACTGTTGTCTATTACAATGACATAACAGCAAGTAAAGCTAGCAAGAGAGTGAGCATTACCCCTTGGAATTACTCATTAAACAGCAATATCCACATGTCTGTTAATGGGATTAAGCTAGTGGTTCCTGGTGGAACTTATTACAACAGAATTCAAGCAGTTAAAGCAATATTGGTGCTTTCACATGTCAAACATTTGTATAAGAATTTGAAGTTTATTAGTGAAGTTGATGGAATTCTTTAAGGAAGCCATAAGGGAACAATCTGTCAAAGCAATGGAGAACACAGAACAAATTCACCAGCAGAAGACTTTGATAGAAAAATCAAAGAGAGTCACTCTGGATACCCTTGTGTCCAGAGGGGCACCCTTGTTCACCCAGTTGCTGGCACAGGCAATACATTACTCAAGTGTTAAACCCCAAATTTTTAATGGCATAAAAATACCCTATACAGACATCATTAATTTTCCAAATAAAAAAGTCAAAGGACTAATATTTTTCCACATCACCCATCCATATTCATCTTCCTGCAGAATTAGTGGTCCTGGTCTGTTCTGACAGTCATAAAATTGTCTGGACCTCTTATTAATAAAGGAGTTTAACTCTAGGATCACACTGAAATTTCAGTGCAGGTAATTGCATTTTGCATGTCTTACCCTCCCTCATCCCCTTCAGCTGCCTTCAGTTCCTGTTCAAATTGTGACAGGGTATTGTCAAATATGTTTAATAACTGACACGTTCCATATCTGAAGCGTCTCCGTTTTCTGTCTGATGAGGAGGTGAGTTCCCAGTTTGTTTCCCTAGTTGGCTTGCTTGCCAGCTGTGTCAGGAAGTTCTCTTCCACACACTCCAGGAACCTCCTGGGCTGTTTCCTCTCTGCTGTATTGCATTTCCAGCAGACATCTGGTAAATACTCCATGAGGAGAAGGGCTGGATATTGTGAGACTTTGCTTTGCTGTTTGTAGAATATTTCTTCTGTGTCTTCATCCTGGGTGGGTGGTCTGTAACAGATTGCCAGCAGAATATTGGCCTTGTTGGCCTTCCCCTGCCTCTTGTGCCTAAACATTCAACCCTATCATCAACAAAAAGCTTCAAATAATCAAAACTCTCCCTGAAATTCAAGGTTACCCCATTGCCTCTTCTTCCTTGGCGATTCCTTCTGAAGAATTTACAGCATCCATTGATGGACTCCAGCTGTGCCAGTCACCCCACCATGTTTTCATGATGGAAGTTACCTCAGCATTTCCCTGCTGCACGACATCTTCCAGACCCTCCTGTTTGTTGCCCATGCTGTGTGCATTGACATTAGATGGTCTTCATTTGGAGTAGTGATCTTGCCACATTTTATGGGGAAAAGCCCCAGTCCCTACATGACAATTCTTGGATGCTTCCACAGTTTCTAGCATGTCAACAACCAGGTGTCTTTGCTGCCACATGGATCTTCATCCCCCACCTCCAATGAGACAGCAGACTGAAGAACCTTGCTAGCACACCACCCCATGGCCATTGGCAAGTTACCCCCAGGTTTATGTGCACTTGTCTTGGTTTTAGCCCTTTCCACCTACAAATGCAGTAAAAGCTCTTTCAGTGACCCCTGTTAATTCCTGCGCAAAGGAACTTTTCTCCTTTTGACACAGCTGTGTCTCTCTGATGCCAGCAGGCCTGATGCCATGTAGACTCATCCATAACCAAAACTCCCCAAATTCTGCTGGTGACACCAGCTGGAGACCTGCTGGCTCTCCCTGTTCCTTCCCTCATCATTCCTTGCAACTGGAAGGGTAGAGAAGAATGCTACTTGTTCTTCTGATCCCTTAACCAGTTGTCCCACTGCCCTGAAGTGTCTCTGGATTGTCCTTGTACTTGTTGCAACTTCTATTGCTGTCAACTTGAAAAATCAGTCATGGATAAAAATCTGAGGGTTGTACCAGGAAGTTTTCTCATCACTGCTTTAATCTGGTTTCCCTGGAGGCATCAGGCTTCCCTAGAAAGTCTGGCCTGCATGTTGGGCCTTCTGTTCCCTCCACAGGGGAGTCTCCCACGACTATGAGACATCTTAGCAGGGTATGGGCTGATTTACCTTGGTAGCACCTCCTAATTCAGCAAACCACTGTCCTTGTTTATTGCTTGTTTCCTCTTGCACAGCCTGGCCCTGTCACCCAGGGGCACCTGGGGAGGTGGGGCACTCACAGAGATGTTCCTGCTGTGCCAGCCAGGGACTGGCCACTGTTGTCCCCTCTCTCTTAAGTCACTGTTCAGCCAGGTGGAGAGAGGAGAGAGACCCTTCATATCCTGGATTATCCTGTCCTGTCGGCAGGACTCCCCAGCCTACTCACCTCCAGCTGCCCCTCTGCTTCCCCCACTTCAGAACATCCCTCTGTACACCACATTGAGCTCTCTGCTGCTAATTTAAACTGCCCACCTCAGCTCCTCATTTCAATAATTATCATCAAGTGCTCAGAAAACAAAACTAAACCAAAACAAACCTCTTGACCAAAAGGAAATAAAAAAAGTATCAGAAGGTATTAGAAGAAACCCCTTCACACCTGATTTTTCATGTGTGTGTGAGCCTGTTTAGCTCTATTCAGTTTTTTGTTTGAATTGTATAAAACTGTTGAAACAAAATAATTTATTAGCTCAGTTTTATTTGCAAGGAAGGTTCAGTTGCCCTTTATATTATTGTTATATCTCAAGACAATGTTTCTTTACTTATGAGCAGATGTTTGAAATCCTCCAGGAGATTTTTGTAAGACTATGGAAATGAACTTGGCATGGGTACCGGTCTCCCAGGTGGAGCGGGTGAACACAAACCTTCTTAGAAGTCTCAGATCAAGGCTAGTCAGAAAGAGCAACAGAGCCCAGCCACCAAAAGCCTAGTGCTTTGGTGACTGACAGGTACAGGCTCTTTCTGAAGCATAAAAAGGAATGCTAAATGATCTCACTGACAGAATAAATCTTCTATTTGTTTGGTCTGGACCAGATGTGCTAAAGGCTGATGTGGAAATGTCTGCTGATGCCAATCTCAGTTTAAATCACAATTTGGCAGCAGGGCTTTTTTCACCCCCTCTCTGCTCTCCCCCTATCTTTTTTTTTTTTTTTTTTTTTTTTTTTTTTTTTTTTTTAAGTTGCAAGGCCACTCAATGTTCCTTAAAAAGTTTCAGCAATGATACAATAAATTTGATATGGCCTCACTTGTTTTCCACAGGACTGTGAGGAGCAGCCTTTCAGGTTTTGCTACCTGAATAGCACAGAAACCACTGGAAAGATTTTCAGGTGAAATTCTTTAAGGTATCAGGCACTGAGGCCTCTGCCCCATCCTAACACCATCTGTCTACATCTCATTATGCAGACTTGGAAGCCTTTCTAAAACATGGTCCAACAGGAATGGCTGAGAGTTCTCACTCAGTTAGTTTGACAGACCCCCATGGTTTGGGGATGTACGCTTGTCTGACAGAGTATTAAAAAAAAAATCTGGTTAATAAATTTAAGACAATGAAGCACTTTAAAACTTTAATATTTTTATTATTAAATAAAAATAACCTTTTTTCCCCACCACATCTGGTGTTATCTTCCGAAAAAATAAGATTAAAAAAATTAATTGGAAAATAACACAGACTCCTAGAATGGTTTGGGTTGGAAGGGACCTTAAAGATTAATCAGTTTCTACCCTCCTCCACAGGCAGGGACATCTTCCACTAGAACATGCTTCAAGCCCCATCCAGGTTGTCCTTATTTATTTTGTCACAGAATATGTCATCAAAATGTTCTAATTTTTCTCTATAAAGAAATTTTCCAAGAGTTTTATTGGAGAACATTCAAACATCAGGCAAGGAATAAAAAAACAACATAAAAAAAAAGTGGAAATAAAATTGATACAAAGAGATATTGTAGATATTATTATCTATTGTATGATAAATAAAGACACAAGGACCTCTGGTTTCATTGAAATCTTGGACAAGATTGAACAAGTTTGACACACCTGAGCAGAAAGTCTCTGGCTGAAAGACATTACAGTTTTCTGTTAGAAACAAACATATAGAGAAACCACTGAAAAGCATTCAAAGAGAAAGACATACATGGTCAAACTTTGTTGTCTGTAAAACCCAGTAAAATACACTATTTGAATTATCAGATTTTTCAGACTTTGTCAATTTATAGGTGGGAAAACTTCTAGATTGTAATTTTTTTGGTCAGAAAAAAAAGTCACTGTGTTTCACAGCAGAACAGACACACCAACCATACAGGCATCCAAGGGGTTTGTTGTTCTGTGCCATAGTTTTGCAGAAAACTGTCTATCCAAGTCCTCATATTGTATTTTCATTGACAGAAGAAGTGGGAAACCTTCACAAATAAATCAGGTTTTTCATTCTCAGTGGTCAGACCATTTGCTTTGTGGCCAGATGAAGTCAGTTCTTTGGTCAAAATGTGCTGCAGGAGGAATTCTTGGGGACAAAAAACTGCAAAATGAAACAGATCAGTGCAGCAGAGATGGAGGATAAAACACTAGCTCAGACAGGATCCACCTCTTTTACACTGTGGGTTAGGGTAATTTTTTGTAGAATTTGAAAATTCTGTGAGATGTGCAAGGTGCCTGTAGCTGGTGAACATGATGCCAACAATAAGGATTGTTAGGAAAGGTTACAATAAGGATTGACCAAGCAGCTTCAGTCAACATCTACCTCCAAGACCTCATTTATATATATATATATATATTTTAGGAGCATCCTAAATATTTTTCAGTTTGTCAGGATGAAAACGCTTATCATCCTAATAATCATTTTATTATCAGTTCCCTGTTTCTGTGCCATCTCTCCATTGGTGACCACAGTTCCCCAAACACAGGCAGGGGAGCTGTTTCTGACAGACTGGTCAGACTCCAGAGCTCATATTGAAGGTCTGTTGGTGAGCCAGGGACTGAATGTGCTTTAGAAATTCTTCTTGGCTTTTACTGTTCTTGAAACAAGGTGTTGAGAAAATCTTACTAATGGCATCTTTGTTCACATGGAGATGCAGAATCCAAAAATCACCAGTTCTTTATTCTCTCCTCTTCTGCACCTACAGGAGACACTGGGCCAGGTCATGGGACACTGGCATGCTGCCATTGGTGACCTGTCCATTGTTATAATTGATATAACAGAGGGAAATAAAGGTGATCCTGTGAAATTACCTAGACCTCACTCAGAGACTTTTCTTCAAAGGCATCTGCACTCTGACTGCTGAAGCAGTCTATTGTTTTGTGGGTCTGTTAGATGTGTCCTTGCTCCAGGAAAAGCTGACAGCAACAATAGCAAAAAATAGGAGTGAATATCAAGTATACCCTGTAATGCATATTTCATCAGAGCTTGGCAGCTCTTTCTCTGACTCAAAATAAATTCCCTTCTTTCACTCTGACTCCCAAAATATAAACACAACACAAAGCCTTTCCAAAATACAATCATCAAAAGTGTGAGTACACCTTCTCAGGAGTGCTGTAACTTCAGAGTACTGTTTGCTTAACTGGAAATTCCAAATTATATCCACAGTTAATGGAGAAGCTGCTACTTTAAATATCTGATTTCATTTCTCTGAATACCAAGATTGACTTTTTCTCCAATTAATGTAGTGAAAACACGCTTTCTGTTCTTATTTAAGATGTCAAAGTGTCAGATTGTTTCTTTACAGCTCAAACAGGAGACACGTGTTTACAAAAAAATAAAATAGAATAGCTCAGTCACAGCTGCAGTTAATAATTTCAGAAGTGATACAACAAGATAGAATTACTATTGTATTAAGGTATAACATGACATAATTATGACAGGCCTTGACATGTGCTGGGCATGATTGTCAGTAACACAGAAGTTGCTGATCTTCACCAAATCAGTCTGAATGCAAGAAATCAAAATACAATTTAAGCTGGACAAATTCAGGCTGAGCAAAAAACTTATATATTTTAATAATGAGAGGAATTAACCTTTGCAGCAAGAATTTTGATGTATATTCTATCTCAGGTAAATTTAGATGAAAGTTTTAAAATTTATTTTATTTTACTAAATAAGGAGTTCATTTAAGCACAGGGATATTCCATGCTATCCAAACTAGACAAACAGCAATTTCTTTAACTGACAGAAAATCTACTGTTAATGCTTCTTCCACAAAGCTGTCAAATATATTTCTTAAAGAAAGGTAGTTGCTATCAGTCCTCCTTTAGGGTAATTAACTACTGTTTTGCAGCTTCTACCTGCATGTGATTTATAGAGACCTGCTTTGCAGTGAGTGATGACACAGCCATGGCATCTCACCCAAGTTTAACTGTCTAATTATTAAATGTGTTGTCTTCTCTATCTATTTCTGGGTTTAGTAATTTAATTACTAAGACATTAACAGCAGTGGAACTATGGAAGGGCATTAACAAGCTGTTTGTAAAACTAGATGGTCCTTCCAAAATGGATTTTAATTAGCTGATTGACTTTGCATTGATAAGCTCTCAGACATTCCATAATTGTATCTCATGAGCTTTCTCAAATAGAATTAGCACTTTGACAAATTTTATTCAAGCTTGGCAGGAGAATTTCAGAATATTACAGCATGAACAGTCCTAGAGGTAGAATCTTTTTCTCCTTCATAGTTAATCTAGAAACTTTCAGGCTAAGTGCATTTTCCAATTCTATGGTATTGGAGGAATAGTGTAAGGCTTTATAGCCAAAGGGGCTATAAGTCAGAGTTATTTGAAGGATTAATATGCCAGAGGCCATCATCTTTCAATACTGCAAAATAAGTTAATGGCTTTCATTGCATAGACTATAAAACCACAAGGGATCCTACTAAATTTTGACCTTCTGTCTATCATTGGGCACTCAGTGTTACCCAATATTATACCCCAGATTTGAGTTAGTCAAAGAATTTTGACAAATTTCAGGGTTTGTCAGGTGTGTGTCATTGGTAGAGAAAAGGAGAAGCCAAGATGTGACCAAAACCTGAAGTTGCAAAGTATGGAAATCAATTGGATATCCTTTTCCTACTGCACATTTGAAGATAAATTGTACCCTAATTGCACCTTAGCAGTAAAAGGCAACCTACTACATCCACAAAATTCAGATCTTTGCCTGTCAGACCTAAGTGGAAATTTCTTTCCTGAATGCAGTGAGTGCTCTGAATGTGAAAGAGCAAAAATTGTACATGCCACCTTGGTGTACTGAGCACCACTATCATGGATGTCTCTGAGGAAAAGGGAGAAAAAGAAACCAGCCAACCCCAAATATATCTGGTTAATGGTGTACTCAGGAAAAACAAAAAAACCACTCCTGGAGCCCTTCAGGCAACTGAGGTATGACACAGAATTATTATCTTTTGTCATGAAAGCATTTTGAACATGTCAGGAGCATTTTATCTGTTTAGCATGCTGTGAAAGAGACCATGCATGAGTGAGGTTTGAACCATCCTTCCCATCCTTCTCCAAGATCCTTCTAGGTCATGGCTGAGTTCCAGTTTGCAGGACATGGTGAGTAAAGACTGTGTGAACACCTACAGGGCCAAAGAAGAAAGAAAGAAGCTTTGCTTTTCAGAGGATAGGAGAGGAAAAAAAAAAAAAAAAAGAAACAGACAATACATTGGTTGTGTTTTTTTTTCAGGAAGTTCTTGGTGCCAGGGTCATGAGGGTGATAGGGCCTGGCTGGGCAGGGCTTGGAGCAGCCTGGGATAGTGGAAGGTGTCCCTGCCCATGGCAGGGGGTGGAACAAGGTGATCGTTAAGGTCCATTTTAACCCAAACCATTCTGTGCTTTTGTGATTCTAAACAATCAAATTTGGCCCCACTCTGATGGGGGGACTGGACCAAAAGAGTTGCTACAAAGATTGTTTCTAACCTGTCTTATCCTGTGGCTCTAGTAAAATCCTTAAAAAAATAATTAGCTACAGAAACTGCACAAGTGAACAGCACAAATGAACAGCTGATGTCTGAAACCACAACAAAATGGCAATTCTCCCTGTCCTGTTTCTTCTCTCTGCCTTTATTAGCAGGGGCTGATCTCTCAAAATGGAATTATTTCTCAGGAGCTCATCTGTTCCTTCTGTGCCAAGAACAAAGGGAAAAAATATTTTAAATTAGTGTGATGTGAACAGGATCATTGCAAAGTAAAATGTTTTTCAAAGTTTCCCAGGGGGTATCACTAGTTTTTTAGATCCATCTGGAATTCAGTCATTGTTACTTGCCAGCTGCTGCTGGGACTTTCCAGTTGTTTCTCCTCTTCTGGACACAACATGTAGCGGGAGCAGTTTTTGCTGCTGATATAACTCTCAAGGACAGCCTCATAAACTGGGAATGTAGGCAGCTTTTTGGTTCTGCTTTTTGAACTGGACCAGATTTATTAAGTACTGTCTTGGCTGCTTAGAGCTGGAGTAATTGGAGGGTACAATTTCTGACATTCCACACAGAATACAGCCAGCAGAAGAATCCCTTTGCTGAACAATCCTGATAGTTTTATTTAAAGTTACAGGCTCAGCTTGGAGGGCACATATGATAGGATTTATACTCTATATTTCATGCCCTGAAAGACAGCTTCTAAAGGCATGCAAATTTCTCTCAAAACCAAGTACATTTAACTTAGAAAACAAATAATGAGAACTTACGAACTCTAGATATTAATCCTCACTATCTACCAAATTGACCCTGATATACAAACAGCAAGAATCAAACAAAATTATTTTTCTTTGCTGCCCCTTGCAGAGTCTGAATTTGGACTACTGGCATGCTCTGTGTCCCTCACTGCCAGGAGAGAAGGACTGCAACTACAAACTTCTGCAGGTGCTGAGCTCGAGCACTGCAATGACTCCTCACAGCTTGTGGTCAATTGTATTCCTCAGCAGAGGAGAGTTTGACTAACACATCACATTCCCAGAAAAGTGCCTTATTCTTTCTTAAGTTTTCTGGAAAATAATTCGAATCGCATTTCACAGATATTTGAGGAGTTTTGTGAACACTGTTCAGTTTAGTTGCCTCAGACACCTGCAAGCTTAAGGTAAAGAAAAATGAAAAAAAATCCAACTTAAAGCAACTGTTTGAGAAACAACTGCTAAAATGATTGTCAATGACAGGGTTGGAAAGTGAGTAGACATAAATTTTTAGAAGAAAAATCAATGGACCCCTAAGGTGTATTTTCCTGGGTGTCTTGGAGCTAGTCCTGCTTTGCACCCCATATTGATGCCTCGAAGGTTTGGCCTTTTAGTATCACACAAATCTAAAAGAAATGTGATAACACTGAACATGACAATGTGTTGCTAAAAACAAGCTGCCAAGCAGCTTAAAAAAGCTGTCAGACTACCTGTCAATAAATGTGCATTGTCTGGTGAAGTGGATCCCAGCTGCAAATTCTAGGAGATGAGAGGGTGTTGCACACCCCACAAAGTTTCTCTTTGTCCCTGCACGGTGTCAGGACAACGAGGATGCAAACAGACTGAGGGCATCAAAAGGAATGTCTCAGTAACATTATTGACCCTTCTGGTGCATATTCAACCAGGCAGCATCTCAAAACTTCTGTCAAATAATGAATCAAGACATTAATAGCAGGATGAAGCCTTTTGCTCCTAGGTTATTGGTCTGAACCTAGACAGGTAACAGATTTTGAGATGGGGACCTATTATGTGGTTGTCATTTGGCCAAAACAATGAAAATTAAAGGATATTCAGATCCAGGATTTCATTCTGCGACATTCTTAAATCAAGGATGACTTCAGGGAGGTAAGGCAGGCTTTGCCAAAGATATGCATCATGATGTGATCAAAAACCAAGTTCGTAGTCACACAGCATTTTGCATATTGTTAGCAGAACTACTGCATCAAAGGACTATTGTACAGGGAAACCACCCAAATATTTAATTCTAGGTAGTTTTTGTTTTTTTTTTTCCAGACTGTGCTTTGTCTAGTAAGAACAGGATTATGGTATTCATAGAAAATGGAATCACTACTTTTAGAAAAGGCTTCTAAGAGTATTGGGTCCAACCTTTGACCCAATGCTACCATGTCAACCAGCCCAGAGCACTGTGTGCCATGCCCAGTCATTTCTTGAGCACCTCCAGGGATGGAGACTCCACCACCTCCCTTGGCAGCCACTTCCAATGCCTGACCACCCTTTCAGTAACGAAATTCCTCCTGATGTCCAATCTAAACTTCCCCTGGTACAGCTTGAGAACCTCTTCTCTTGTCCTACCTTGTTCCTTGGCTGCACCCTCCTGTCAGGGAGTTTTGCAGAACCAAAAGTTCTTCCCTGAACTTCTTTTTCTCCAGGCTGAGCCCACCCCAGCTCCTTCAGCATCTCCTGGTGCTCCAGCCCCTTCCCGAGCTCCGTTCCCTTCCCTGGATGTGCTCCAGCCCCTCAATGGCTTTCCTGAATTGATGGGCCCAGAACTGAACCCCATATGATCACTCTCCATCCCAGCAGACATCATTAGCTCAGTTAAATCTGCACTGAATAGTTTACTAAAGTGCAAAACAAATGCAACTGAGCTTTTTCCATACTCACATCTGCCATAAAACTCATATAATTCAGTGAAAATAGACATATACACTGGAGGAAGTTTAAATAATATGGTTTTCATATCTTAAATAAGAACAAAGACAGACTGGCCACAAAACATTTGAAAATCTTAGTAGTGTCTACATATAAATAAATATGCTCAAAATATTTTCAGTGAGTTGACAGAATTTGCATCTGATTGATATCAAAAAGCTTCAGTTTTCTTTTCTTAACAGTACAAAGAAAAGAAACATCTAAAGCAAAGCATATTGGGCCTGTAAGTTTTTGGTAAAGATGTGAGAAACTTGAGATTTGTCTAAATCGTTTGGAATCAAATGGAAAAACATATGTCCCTGTGTAAGAGACAGAGGAACACTTCAGAGGCTACTCCAAGGACAGTGTCTTTCTTGAAACTGGTTTGGTCTGTCCTTACTGAGAGGAAGATACAAACAAGAAAAAAAAATCAGAAATGACTGAAGTACTAAATATTATGCATAAAAAACTGAATAAGAGAACATAGGAAGAACATAAATATTTTGACATATGAAAAAGTAAATTAACTGGGCAGAAATGTTCTGTATCTTGGAATTGCTTCTCCTTTTAATCATATTTTTTTGTGCTTTAGTCTCTCTGTTATATTTCTCCTCACTGGTATGACTTGTGAAGAAGAAGGAAAGCCATCTTTCCAAAATGATGATTTTTTTCATGGGAATTACTGTGTGGATCAGCATCTGGCACCATTCCTGGTGCAAATAACAGGGGATCATAGAGTCATAGATGAGTTTGGGTTGGAAACGACCTTCAGGATCGTCTATTTCCAACCCCTCTGACATGGGCAGGGCCAACTTCTGCTAAATCAGGTTGCTCAGAACCCAAGCCTGGCCTTGAACACTTTTGGTTTTGGGCATCCACAACTTGATGAAACAGGACTTTTCCACCTTCTCAGTATTCTCTCTCACCTCTTGCCATGACCGTCCTGCAGGTACTGGTGGTAATTTTCAGCAACACACTTTCCCCCTGGAGTTTCAGTGAGTAGAAGGGAAAGAGTGAGGAGGGAAGAGAGCTGAGGATTCCTGTGCTGAGTGTTATTCAGCTACAAGATGCTTCTGAAGAGTCGTCCAGACGTGGTGGGCTTTTTGTCATCTGAGCGTTTCTCTGTGAGCTGACAACTGAACCTCTGTCTAAACACAACACATGGCAAATGGCGAAGCGGAGAAGTGACAGCTCAGTATGAAGTCTCAGTGCTCAGATTTTTCATTTTCTATTCAAATCACTGTTTACAAGCTTCTCAAGCAACAGTTCCAGGATGCAAAATGGCATTCACTGTCCTCCCTCTCATTTGGCTTGGCAGAATAAAGGTCACGAGCGAGTCTGTCAGACCGAACGCCGCATCTTTTGCTCGCTGTGACAAACAAAGAGCTAATCTGATGCTGTAGGCTCTGTCACCTCTATCAAATCTCATTTTTGTCTTCAGTTTGTTGGCAGTTTCAAATGGCTGCTTTTCAAAAGGTTCTCTCCTGAATATGTGAATTTGGGGCCTTATATCTTTTTCTCCTGAGATGTTGACAAGCAGCTTAGAGCATGGACTAATGATCAAATCTCCTTTTCCAGTATATCGTATCTTTGCACCAGTCTGATTTGGAGGGGGTTTTTCACATATATACTTATTTAAACAGACTCAGTTCAACATTTCAGGGTTTTTTTTTGTTTTGTCTTTTTTTCCTTCTCCTTTTTTCTTTGTAACACAAAAATGTTAAATTAAAAGAGTCAGCTTTAACTTTAGTGTTGCAACACAGTTCCTTTCAACTCGTCTCCATCCCATGAGTATCCTGTCACCTTAATTTCTGTTTAGAGGAAGACAGGTTTGTAGCACTCTTCTTAGTAATTCATCTCTGAAATAAGGTTGACTTGGGGCCTCGTGTCTATCTTGAAGTATAATAGTGTCATTTACTGTTAAAAGTGGCAACAAGAGAGCCTTTCTTTTGTCACATTTGCAGTGTCTTCACAAAACCAGATATTTTTCTAAAGCTTATGAGACTGGGCCCTGATCCTGCTAATGATTTTTGCAAGGGAAACATTCTGAACCTGTGGCCTTTTACACCATGGCTCTTACAGACAAGAAGGACATTTTTTACAGCAGCCTGTGGCTTTTGATACTTGATAAAACCAGTGCTTACTTGGGAAACTGAATTTTTTGCCTTTCATTCTGTTTGGTCCCTCTGTCTGAGAATTAGTTTATTTTTCCTTATTTTTATTTGTTTCATTTTATTTTTTTCTGTTTTGTGTTGCTTTATTTCATAGAACCTTAGAAACAAAGAATGGCTGGTGTTGGAAGGAGCCTTAAAGATCATCTCATGCCAATCCCCTCCCATGGGCAGGGGCCATGTTCCTACTAGATCAGGTTGCTCCAAGATACATCCAACCTGGTCTTGAATGCTTCCAGGGATGGGTAGTCCACAACCTCTCTTAGCTTTGTTTTGTTTAGTTTGTTGAGCATTTTTTAACTTGGATGTTTTAATTTCTGTGTGACTGATACTTCCTTGATCCCATTAACACCATTGTCACCCTCCAAATCACAGCATTACCAGTCATACTTCTATTACAAATTTGATTGCCACTGATTTTTTTTCTCTAAACCAAGATATTGTGTACGTCAGAGGAAGACTGACATCTTTATGAAATCTGCAATTGTTACACTATCTTTCAGCTGCAACATTTCCTGGATTTAATCTGGGTTATACCCCTGCCACTCCCCAAGTACATTCCTGTTTTTAATGTACAGGTGAATTGAAGATAATTCCTGTGGTTCAGTGGCTCCCTGACATTGTCACTGAGGAATACCACCATGGGAAACCATATTAAAAATGTTGGATCTTCACTCTTCCCCACATCACACACAGACACAGCAGTGTTAAAACACATCTTTCTCATTACTGGTGCACAGCTGACAGTTCACAGCTGAGTTTGCTGCAGGAACATCATTTTATTTCTGTGCATCTTTGTCATAATTACCAACATTCGGAATCAAGAGTGTCAGACTTTACAAAACCAGTCTTTTCCTGTCATTTAACTTCCCCCTCAGAACTTGTGTAGAAACCTCATTTTTGCTGTCAAGGTTCCTGTCACACAATGAGAGGCAGTGTTTCAGGAGTCCTGGTTGTTTGCTGCCTCAAACTAAAGAGGCAGCTTTTTTTTCAAGGTCTCCCCACCCTTTATTTCAAGAATTTCCTGAGATACACAGGACAATTTTTTCCTGCTTTGCATCTTCTGCTCTGAAACACTTCTTGAGAAACTCAGTAAGTTTGGTCTTTCTATTTATTTAGTGCTTTCAAGTTCACACTAAAATTAAACTAGATAAACAGTGTGGCTCTCCTTTTTTTTTGCAGACAACCCTGTGCCTGTTTGCCATGCCTTTCCCTTGCAGCTTCTAGACAGTTTAAGTTGCAGTATTTGAGACAAAAAACTGTCTCTTCTTGTAATATAATGAAAACTTGCTCTTGAATGACCATTGTTGGTACTGGGTGATAATGAGTAGATTTACATATGCATCACACACACACCACAGGGAAATAAATTACACTTTGTGTAACCACACACATCTCAGATGGTTAAACAAATTCTTGTACCTCCTCAGACCTGTGTTTGTTTCATGCTATTTTAGTTCTCATTTACACTATGGATATTCCATATTCCTCTGTCACTAGGAACATAAATTTCAGGTACCAATTGCACCAATGCAATTTTTGAACAATAACAGAAATTGCTCAACTATGCTTCCAGCATGGGATGAAGTGAGTACAGTGGAAATGGCAAGCAGGGCCATTTATTTTTCTTTATAGCCAAGCTGGCTCACTCATCCTTAGTTTAAGTGATAGTTCAAGCTGTGAAAGAGTTGTTAGGACACTCATCATTTTTATTACATAGGAAGTGGTGCCTTTGGTTAATTGGATTTGGAAAATTTGCTGAGCATTCAGGTGAACCTCCATGAATCCCAGTGATACTGTGATAGCCCACAAATCTCTGTCAGCTGTTGAAATTCTAACTAAGCCTTTCATTTTCTGGAGTTTTGAGCCCAGAATTGTGAAAAAAACCCAACCTTTCCACAAAGTCTATTTGGACTTGATTACTGCAATATATTTCACAGGGAGAATGCTGAGATACTGTGGGCCCTGTCACAAATACATGTTCATAAAATACATAACAAGATTGATTTGCTTTTTAGATTAACACACTAAAAATCCTTCTCTTAATACTCTGAGTGGCAGAAGAGAGCACTTGCAGATGACTAAGCTGTACATCAAATAATCAGCTTTCAGTATTAGTATCAGAATCATCTCATTCAAGAGCTGTCAGCCTCTCTATGTGTAATGTTTCTGAATCTGTCCTTTTGAATCCCCTTTGCCACATAGCAAAAAAAAGAAAAAAAAAAACCAAAAAAAAAACAAAACCAAAAACCAAAAACAAACAAACACACAAAAAAAAATCCACAAAGAACCACAGAGGAAATAAAATGAAAATAGAAGGGAAAAAAAAAAAAAAGGAATCACTGCAGAACTTGATTTTACAGTTTGTCTTTCCAAGATTTGTTTTGGAAGCCTTAAAAGGCTTTTACAACAGTGTTTCATATATCTCCAGGGGGTTTTGGATGAAAACTTTAGGGATCAATGTTCAAAAAAAGTGCAGATGTGACACTTGGGGACAGGGTTTAGTGTTGGACTTGGCTGTCCTGGGGGACCAGTTGGTCTCAATGGCCTTAGAGTTCTTTTCCAACCTTAATTCTCTGACTGTAACAGTGTCTCACGAAACAGCAGACAGGAGTCTCTCTTTCCCTCTCTCACAATAATGAAAAACAGTCCTAGGAAATTATAAAAGCCTTCTACAACTTCCCAACTATTCCAGCCTGGGGAAACTGGGGAAAAGTTGTAGCCTCCTAATGAGGCAAACAAAAACAAAAGAAGAATAGGTGAATGAAATTCTTCTCATTTTAACATACCTGATTATTAGTGTATGATTGAGTTCTGTACCCTATAAAAATGACATCCTCCACAAGACAACTGGGATAGTTTAAGCTACCTTAAATAACTCAACCTGTGATACATCTGAAATGTTAATTAAGCAAGTTTTTTATCCTCACCTCTGCTCTGCTGGCTTTAGTGAAAGCTTGTCTGCCAGGGAAAACTCTCTACAGGTACCGCCAATTCTGTTTGAAGCTGGTGATCTGGGTTTGGCTCATAACATTCACAGTAGATTTACCTGAAAGATCAATAAAAGCATGTTCAAAGCAAGATTGTCTTCATAGAGCCCAGGATTTTATTAATTTATATAAACTTCCTAAAACTTTTGCGATAAAGAAAAAGGGAAAAGCTTGAAAATATTCACAGTATTGTACAGCAGGGTAATGAAAATGGTGTGGCAGAGTTTTAGAATTAGTTCATTTTTTTCCAAAAAACAGCCCTCAAATATTCACAGATGAAATTTTCAAATATAGGTGCAGCTTTCTGATGCGACCTCTCAAAAGCTCCTCATTTTCAGGGGCTTGTTAGCCTCTCTTTAAATTATCTCAAATTATACAAAGCACCCCAAAATACCTCTCACAGTATCCCTCCCCCAAAAATTTTTATTGTGCAAAATCTTGACTGAAAACTATTTCCTCTGTCATTGGTAACATGAGATAGAGCTTTGTAATGGAAGAATTCTGAAGGCAATTCTCATCCCCAATCACTAAATTAAATAGGATTTCTCAGTGTAGTACATGTGATTTCTCCTTTATTTTTTTCATGGTGTATAGTTTAGTTGAATATAAAATCAGAATTTAAAAAGCAATCAAGCAGCCAGCAAGACTTTGATCTTTAAAATGCTGGAATTATCTTTAATCTGAGGAGATTTATAAGTAGTAGTTGAATTAAAGGCAGAATTACTGTCTGGCTTTGTTCATTTAAGTTTTGCTGCTCTTCCCACTAACAAAATTTTGTCTCAAATATCTCCTGTGTCCTTTGAGGGGGATTTGTAATAGACAGTCCTCAACTTTAGAATTGGGTTAATCTGCCAGATCTTTAGTGGCAGCACTGTGAGTAAGCAAAGTACTGTGAGCTTGGAGATACTTATCAGTGAAAGAATATTTGGAATTCTGGGAATGTGTTTTCCTAAGTCCATGTTGAACTTTCTCAAAGAGCAAAAGAGACTAAGTCTGGATGGAGAATTCCTTTTTTTTTTTTTTTTTTTTCTATGCTACAAGGGAAAAGAAGGCTATTATTTTTTGAAATACCACTTCTGGTTTTACTTGTTCTCACACCCTTAATAGAGGAGGGTTTTTTTTGTTGTTGTTGTTGTTTTTTTAATTGGAATAAATATGTAAAAATGCTTAAAATAGGTTAAAAGTTTTGTAGACACTGATACTTCCTTTACAGGTCTGATGGGCAAATTGGAACTTGTGAGAGTGTTCCCTTCCAAGAGAGGAAAAAGGGTGTGCAAAGCCTATGGACTCAGGTATCACCAGAGCCCTCATCTACAGCTGAGCTCTCTCGTGTCTTCTCTTGTTACCCAGGTCAGGTTTGTCACTTTAGCAAGGACACATTCAGTCAGAAAAGACTTATTTCTATCCATCAAGCAAGAAAAGCGGTTTTTATGTATGTGTGTCTTTACAGGCAGCCATCCCCACACTGAAAACACAGTTGGAAAAATTTTGATGCACTGCGTCAAATTTTGAAACAATAGCTAATCCTGATGCCATCTGAGAAATTTAATATAATTTCAACAGAAATACAAAAAAAAGTCTCAGAATTATGTAATGACACATATAAACATAGCCTCCCTGCCTCTTTCCCCAGAGTGATACTGATGGACAGTGCCCTCTCCATTCCCCACAGAAGGATCAGTTTAATATATTTTCTTGTAGTATTTGCTGGTATAGTTCTCATACCACTGAAAATCTCCATAGGCTCTGAGTTCAAACTCAACATGGCAAAGGTTAGAAGTAATTTTTTCTCCAATTTATTGATACCATGATGACATGAGAGACCAGTAATGGCCAAGGGAAGCTGGCTGTGTGGCTGAGTAGCTGGAGGACAGTCTTCCATGAACTTCATTGCCTCTACAGATTCTTCATCATCTTCTTCCCAGTCCATCCTGAAAGAAAAAAAAAAGTTTTTGTGTGGAATGAAGTTATACAAAGAGGAACTGCTTTAATAAAGTTTTCAGGGAAGCCAATTAGCCTGTGAAGTCAGAGATGTGATGTGGAGAAGGGAACATTGAGACAGGAGGTTACATTTCCCTTTCATTTGTTCTTTTTTTTTTTTTTTTTTTCAGTTTCCAAAGAAGGTGCCAGGTGTTTGTTCACTTTCCAACCCCTGAGAACCAAGCTTCGAACCTAATCCACTGAGCCCTTTGCTAACTCAACCCTGCTGGATTTATCCTGCCTTACTTAGCACATGCTATCTGGGTACTTCTTTGACTGCTTCAGATGATTATGGATGTAATTCTTTGTGGGGCTTTGCTGCACCATAGCAAAGAATAATAAGACCCTAAATACATAATGGAAAAAAAAATGATGGATAGAAGAAAGGAATAAAACCCCACACCCCTCATCTGTGAATAAAGACTTTTATAAGCAGCAGTAACATTGCGTGCTGCCTGAGTGTTCCTTCTGACAGTGTAACACTGGAAAAATAAATATTCCCATTGCCCCTTTGCAAGGAAAGGTCTAGCTGAGGCACAGAGAAGAGCAGTTTAAACATTTCTTGGTTTTCCTTTTATTTGTGGGTACCTGGGATTGATGCTCTTGTAGCTGCAAAGTAGGGCACTGCAACCCACAGATGCAATTTTCACAGAGAGAGACCCAGGAAAAACACTCTTAATAGACATCCAAAGGAAAGGGATAGCTAAAGGTCCCTTAAGGAAACAGAGAAACACATTATGACTGAATTCTGATAAAGGTGTGAGTCAGTCAAACTCCTACTTCTGCACAAGAAAAGAAGGAAAATCACTATAAGGTTTGCATGCCTGCTGCTTTGGATGAACAATCCATATATAAATACATGCATACACTTATATAAATACACTCATTGAGTCTTAATATACCTATAATATTCATAGTACAGTGTGCTGGAAGATGGGGCTGAGAAAACAAGAACAATACAGGAAAAGAAAGGTGAGGACAAAAGAATGACATTTTTCAGCTCACTGGTTCTGTGGGTCTGAAAGGGGGAAGAGGCTGGAAGGAACATTTTCCAACCACTAATGATGTCATGTGGCAGAAATCACTAGAGAGGACAGATTGACTCCACCTAGTTTTGTAGTCTAGAATAAAGGCTCATGCCATGATTCATCTCTAATTCTCATTCCATGATGTTGGCATATATACAACATATTTCTCAACATGTTGACTTGAGAAAGGGGAGAAGAAAAGATTTTGTATTCTATTTCTAAACTTTTGGACACAACAGAGAGTTGAAGAAGATCAAAGGTATGGAACCCCACTGCTCTTGAGTCAGGCTGGGAGAACTGGGGCTGTTCAACCTGGAGAAGGCTCCAGGGAGACCTTAGAGAACATTCCAGTCCCTATAGGAGGCCTACAGGAAAGCTGGGGAGAGACTTTTTGGAACGGTATGTAGTGATAGAACATAGGAAAATGGCTTTAAGCTGAAAGATGGTAGATTTAGATTAGATATTAGGAAGAAATTCTTCCCTTTGAGGGTGATGAGGCCCCGGAACAGGCTGTATTATACCTGGAAGTGTCCAAGCAAGATGAGCTTGGAGCAAGATGAACTTTAAGATCCCTTCCAAGCCAGCCCATTTTATGATTCCTTGATTCTGTGTCAGTGGTCTAAAATGTATTTCAGAGTTCTGGTGTTCACTTTGGGCTATCTGGTGACCCCATTGTCTCTCCCCTGCCTTCATATTGCTTAGATAGATTAATGTATGACAGTGACTGCCTCAGCTCCCTGTACATATAAACAGCTCTTGAGCTGATCCCTCCATTTCTTACTTCCCAAGCCCTATTTATCCACCAGCCAATACCACAGAAAGGGGCTGGGTACCATCCTGTCAATCCTGTGAATATCCTAACTCTCCTAAGTGCTCCAAGCCCCGTTTTTGGTCGTTGTTAAGCAGCACCCACCCAGACAGTGTCTGCACACTTCTCAGGGGTTCACACGATACAGGAGCCATTTCCAGGCAGCAGGTGGGATGCAGCCACTCTGTTTTCAGGAGGAAGAGTGTCTAAGCATATGGGTACAAGCTGTCTCCTCCCAGCTGGTCTTACAGACAGAGAAGGATCCCTGGCCCTTTTTGTTTAGCCACGTACAGAAGGAGAGAGCTCTCACAGCAGACAATAACTTGGGGAGCAGATGTGGTTTCTCAACGTTTAACTCATTGTCACAGTTTCTAATTAGGTGTTTACAGTTGCTGTTATGAATGCTTATAGTTGACTGTATCCCTGTTGTGAAAAGAAAATAAATGTCTCATTTAACACAGAAAATATTCAGAGGGGCATTTTCAGGTTCTTCATTATCTGTGGTTATGTTTCTGTGGCTGTGCATCAATGCCCTCTTAAATGTCTATATTTCTCACAATCATGTTAGTCCTTAAAGTCTTTGTATCTTTTTTATTGTGCTTACATGTATCAAAATGGAATGATTGTATATCTTTCAACTTTTTCCAGGAAACTATTAATTTTGTTTTCACACTTTCCTGCTGTTCTCCCACCATTGTATAAATCTTCCTCTGCAACAAAATAGTTGACACAAGTATAACTGCTATACATAATTGATGTGTTCTCTGTTTAATAAATAAAGTTTCTTTCATATAGGGGGCAAGTTTTCTGGTTTTTATATTGTCTGGATGAGTGGTATTTTTAGCTTCTGTCCAGGGGGATGGAAAATTGTAATAATTTCTGGAGAAGAAATTGTTCCTTTGTAAAGTAAATTCTGGTTAAATATATACTTCATTTTTCCCTCAAAAATAAACAATAAGAATGATCCCTTAAAAACACATATCTGTTATATGTTAGACTTTCAGAATTGTCAGACTTGATCCACTGTTTGTTTCACAGTGGCAAACAATGATAGTGGGAAAAAAATGAAAGAGAGAAAGTTTTCCTGCTGTTAATGAGACAGAGGTGACTGTAAACAATAGATGCCTTATAGCTATTCTCAAACAGTAATCAAAGCTGTAATTAAATATAAAACACTGTCAATGATAGGCTCTTTAATGTAACATTTCTCAGTTGCTTTTCCTCTATGAAATAGCTTCACTTTGACAAAAGCTGAGAGTGACTGAAACAAGAGAAGAAAGACTTGTGCCGAAAACTGATTTTTTGTTGCTCATGAGATACCAGTCCTGTAGTTTCAGCAGGAAATATTCCTCACTAGAAGTCAGAACATAGATAATCACAGGATTTTGATGGCATCTGTGTGACTGAATAGTGCCATGTGAAGAAAGTTTATTCCTGGATGGACATAGGTGTCATCTCAACCCCAGGAAAAGACAGATCCAAATAACCTTTGCTCCCTGCTCTGTTCAGAACTTGGGCTGCCTATTCCCTGAGCTCAGAGTAGGCAAGGAATAAGAATAAATAACTTGGAGAAAACTGGTGAAGAGCTGAAGCTGCTTTACCTTGGCATTTTGCAGTTGTTTTATAACACAGATGTGGCTGCCGGATGGATGGCAGCATCCTCCTAAAGCCTGAGATCCAGAGAATGCTGCTTCATGACTACCCAGAAAGAAGAACAAAGTACAGGGAGTACTAGAAGGCAGAGGCAACTCTGATGCAACTCCTGCCTGATCTAATCAAAAGGATACAAAAACCACTGCACAGCCCTTGATCAGCTGTGTGATGCCTCAAGCCAGAATCCAGCCTATGTGTGTAAACAAATAGGAAGCCCTGAGCAAGTGTGAGGAAGTAGGCCAGAGGATTTGGTATAAAGAACCTCAGTTCTTGTGCGGTGCAGGTTCATTATCTTCTGGCATCATTTTCCATTCACAAATCAAAGTAAGTAAAGCTGATGCTGTAAGAACAGGTCAAAATCTAGACCGTTAAATGTAGGTATATAAACCCAGTATAGCTAATTCATCAGTTTTGGGGTAGAACAGCAGTTAAATCCAAGGTATTGATACATAAAGTGGAAAAAAAAAATATTTCACTTAAAATACAGGAGGAAATAGTCAAAAGAAAAATATCTATTCTCAGTTTACTCAGAACAGCTCTACCACAGGAGGGTGTGCAGTACTGGAAGGTTGCCCAGAGAAGCTGTGGCTGCCCCATCCCTGGGAATGTTCAAAGCCAGGTTGGATGGGGCTTGGAGCAACCTGGGGTAGTGGAAGGTGTCCCTGCCCATGGCAGGGGGTTGGAACCAGGTGGTCTTTAAGGTTCTTTCCAATACAAATTCTGTGACTGGGATACTAAATCTGACCCTGGAGAAGCTCACCCTCTTCACCAATTATTACTTTGCAAAATACTGGAAATAATGCAGCTTGGTTTGTTAAGGTTTGAAGTGAGCGTTTGGGCTTTCTGATCTCTAATAAAATGCAAACACTGAGATTTTCCCACTCATAAGCTACACAGTGCCCTTCTACAGTGATTCTTTAATAAACACGTGTTGAGTTTATATTGCAGCTGTCTTGTGATGGAATCATAAGAAAATATTTTTTCTCCTTTACTGAGCTAGCCCATAACATTCCTTAGAATTTGATGCCATTGGAAGAGCTGTTGACAATGACAAATATGTTAACAAGTCATTAGGGAGAAACAGATGAACATGTGAAAGTAGATACATCCACAGACCCAGCTAAACTTCACAGACTACAGAACTCTATAAGAATCAGGCTTGGAGCATTCTTCTCTCAGGTGACAAGTGACAGAATGAAATTAAATGACCTCAAGTTGCACCAGGGGAAGTTTAGATTAGATATTGTAATTTTTTCTTCATGGTAAGCAAAGCTTTGGAATAGACAGCCCAGGGAAGTGGTGGAGTTACCATCCCTCAAAGTGTTCAAAAAACACGGATATAACATGCGAGGACATGGTTTAATGGTAAACATGGTGGTTGTCAACAGCTGGATTTGATGTTCTTGGAGGTCTTTTCCAACCTTAATGATTTTAGTGGTGATTTAGAGTTGAGAAACTGCTTCAGGGCAGGGAGAGCAGCCCACATATCTTCTGTTTCATTGCACACCAGGGCTGAACCCCCCTGTGGGGACAGCAGAACCACACTGAATGAATAAGAAGCAAAGAGCCAGACTGCTACAGTCATGAACCCAACCTTCTGAGCCTCTCTTACAACCTGTCAGAGGAAGCAAGGGGAACCCAAACTTTTGTTAATACAGTAAAACAACACTGAATGATCCATGTTTGTAAATACACACATGTAGTGTTTATTGTAGAACAATTTGGTTGCACAGGAAAACAGGTATAATGACATTTTGGTTGCTGTTATTCATATTTATGACAATATAAAAGCATAAAAATATCACTTGTGGAAATGCTTAAGAAAGAGAAGGAAAGGATAAGTGTAAAAAGATTGCATTATCTGTAGGCCTAGCAACAAGTTAGGTTGCAGTTTTGATGTCTCTTGGTTCAAGTGTTCACAGACTGGGTCAAAGTGATGATTCCAGACTGGATCCATCGAGTGGCTGGGGGAAAGTCCAGAACCCAACATCTATTTGGTTTATATTCACTCAGGTTCAGGTGGGAATGCCCAGGTACCTCCTGTGGGGTGGTGAGCTTCAGGTGGATGAGGTAATGCTGTGAGCCTCTGACACCCTGTAAGACAATCCAGCTGCCTATTACACAAGCCCAGTGAGTCAATTACAGCCCATTTTGGCCCATCAGCAGAGGTGAACACCTTCAGGCTTCATGTGATTGTCCCAGTACTTCCCTATCAGGGGAGTTATCACAACTTGAATAAGGACAGAGAGGCAGGACCCTCCTCCAGGGTTTGCCTCTTTCCTTATCTCATAGCCTGAGCTGTGGTAGTTACTTTGCACATCAGCAGCTTCCCCCTGAATATTTGAGCCAACAGCATTCCAGTCTTTCTTCTGGCATAACTTGTGTATACATTCAGCTCCTGGGATTCCACTCACAGTCCAAATTCCATTGGTTGGCATATTTGAGGAGGGGTGGGCTGCGGAGGCTGAAGATGAGCAGCTGCTGCTTTGCAGTTTGCCATAGTGGGAAAAAGTCCTCCAATGATTTTAGCAATGTTTAAGCCATGAACAATCTCTCGTAGCCACACAGCAAATCAGCAGAATGGGAATGGCTTAAGCATAGCGCTTTAAAAAAAACCCAAAATGGGAAGTATGAAACTAGGCAGAGGGGACAAAAGGTGTTGACTGAAGTTCAGATTGAGTGAGGGGGATAGAAGACATTTCCCTAAGTTTTTCTTCAGTAATCTGAAGTTTGTATTAATTAATAGTCAATTAAATTAGGTAAAATTCCTCAAATGAAGACCGGCCTGTGATACCCTAGTCTGCCATCCACTGTTGCAACTCCAGAAAGCCATTCCTCTCCTACTCTTGTTAAACATTCCTAGGTGTTTGCTAGATGCCAAACCAGCACTGCCTGAGTGCATTCTGCTCTTTAAAACCAATCAGCAGCCCTTCATAATTAACACTGATGCTAAATGAAAACAGGACAAAGAATGATCCCACATACCCAGCTGCTTATCATCCCTCCTACTTTACTGCTGGCGTGTTCTCTGTCACAGCTGTGGTCTGAACCAACAGGAAATCTACCAGAGAGAGCCTCAGCATGGCTTGGGCATAGCACATAACATCCCATAGCTCATGGGACACCTCATGGAGCACGAAAATGCTTCAGGTTTGACTTACATCCTTGGATAGTATTCCAATAAATGTCTGTTGTGTGCATGAAGCATTTCTTGGATGCATGCCAAGAAAACACCATTCTGATAGTGAACACTTTTGACTGAAATAGAGGAAAATTCATACAGAAGATGACTGTACTGCTGGAATCACAGGGAGCCCCATACTGAACCCCGGAGAGATCCAGAGGCAAGTGTAATTCAGTATGAACATTGCCAACTTTGGCTTCAAGTCCAAAGAAAATAGGGACTCTAGACAGGAACAGCTCCACCATCTCAGATAATATATTTTTTCTTTTTTCCTTGTGTTATTTATGTAGCTTCTCTCATTACAACATAGGAGATGCCTCACAAGAATTTCGGTTTGTTATCTCACAGCTTTGCTCCTGCTCACAATTCAGGTGAGGAGCTGGCACTCAGAGTTTTATCTTGAAGTCATGTCAAGTCAACTCTTACTTCCACTTGATCATTTTGATGGCCAGAGACTATATTAACATCTTATTCCTTGGCATGTTATTGTCTATAGAATTTAGTATGTCTCAGTATTCTTGATTTGACAGGTGGCTCATAGTCCACTGATTTGCAGCCTCTTAAACAACAGGTAGAGTGAGCACCTAAAAATGTAGTGCTTGGGGAATTTGTGTTTTATATTATTTAAAGCGGGGAATTGTTGCATCCTGGGTTTGGATTCAAATGACAGGTTTTTTCTTTGTTAATTTTCCAGTTCTCTGTACCCTCGTGCATCCCCCGGGTTTTCCCCTAGTGCGGTTTCCATGCCCGTCTCACCATTCTTGCGGTCCCACTCACCCCAAAGCCCCGGGTCTGCCCCTGCCGTGTTCCCATTGGTCTCTGTAGTACACATCATCACCATGATGTCTGTACCCATTGGGCGGGAGGGCTCCCCGTCCGCCCTGTCCCTTCCCTATTTGATCCCACTCCTTGGCATGCTCGAGGCCATTTGCGTCCGTGCGAAGCTGGGAGCGGCTGCAGCTTTTCCACCACAGCTCTCGCAGCCAATAAAGCATCCAGCCGCCATGCGGATGGATTTGGACGAATTCCCTGCCTCTTTGTTTCTTCCCTCGCACCGACGGCGAAGTGCGGCCAACAGCCCACCCTGGAGCGCGGCAGCAAAAGCTCCTGGGAACTGCAGCGATCCCTGGCTCCGACGAAAAGCTAAGATGCCCAAGCCGGGCGTTCGAGAGCTGACCGGGGCCGAGAAAAGTAACACGCAGCCGCGCTAGGCACCACCAAGTTTATGTTATTATTGTTACATTCTGTGCAGTAGAGAAGAGGCTGGATGTTATGATATCAACTAAATTCACTTAGCCCAGTAATTTTCAGTGCTGCACAGTGTCTTGCCTTTAGTTGCCTGTCCAGAAGGGAGATTTGATCCATCTCCAAGCCAAGGTCTTCAATAGTCTAACTCAAAGAGCACCATTTCCTTTGTTCAGACAACTGATATTAGCCAGAATCTACTAACAGATTCTAATAGATAATGAATCATATAATCATAGAAAATCTTGGGTTGGATGGGGCCTTAAAGATCATGTAATTCCAGTCTTCCTGCCATGAGCAGCGATGCCACCTACTAGATCAGGTTGCTCAGAGCCTTGAACATTTCCAGTGGTTGAACATCCCATAATAAGGAGTTTTGACCCTCAGTGTACTTTCAGACAGTTAAGTTTGAAGCTGAGTTTCACTTAGTTTTCTTGAACCTTCTGATTGATAATCTACTGGGGACATTTTAAAGTCTAGAAACTAATTTTAATTGCATCATGAAAAAATAATATTTGGCACAGTATTTTGTCTACTAAATTCCCTCCACAGAATTATGCTCTAACTTTTTTAGCTCTACAATTCTTTCTCTTTTTAAAACTAAAGGGCTGACTTGAACAACAATCAGGGCCTTCAGATTCCTCAAGGACCCTTCAGTCTCTGAGCTTCACAAAAGCAAATCAACTGCTTCAGTTAAGAAAAAAAAAAAGCTGCTTCACACTCAGTGACAACCTGAAAATATTTTCCCAGTGCACAACGCCACCGGTCACCTTCTTCCTAATTAATTGCCACCCCAGTAGACTGGCACCAATGTGTTTTGAAAAGTTCTCAACAACAGCAGTCTCTTTTGTGATGTAGCTTAAACATGCACATTACCCTCTGTTTTGATTGATTGATGAACCTCAATGCAGTGTATATAATATTGTGGTAAATGTTACATATGCCCTTAGTGGGTAATTTCAGGAAATTATTAAAATGTGCTTCTTTTAAAAGGTTTGGTAATGTGAGTCACAGAGACACTTGACAGACCCAGTGCTGATTAGTGTGGGTGACCACAGTGTACTCGAGGCTTTGATAATTCTTGGCTTTTTCTTGGTTTCCTGGAGGCCCTTTGGACAAAGCAAGAAAGATGGCTGAGACACCCTTGGCCTTCTGGGAAACTCAGTGACATTTAAAGACTGCTGGGGCCTATTCTGTTAATATCTAAACTAATTAAAATCAAATCATAATTGTAGGAGCTTGCTCACCAGAATTCTAATCAGACTCAGAGCAGTGCACACTGCTGTACTAGGGGCTGCCTCAGCTCTGTGAGAAGTGTTTTACCACACAGCCAATTGTTCTCAGTGGTTTGTCTGGATCTTACAACCATCTCCTTAAATAAGAAATGTCACTTGGAATGCAGGGTGAAGACTTCCTTTCAAGATTTCCACTTTCCATATACACCGAGCACATTTTGCTGCACTGTGTAATGGGGTATTTTTTTGGGGTGTGGCAGGCTTGTGTGTACCCATTGTGTTATCAGTGAGTGAGATACCCTGCACTGAACTTCCACCTTATACAGTCTCAAGAGAAGACTGCAGCTTCCTTGTGAGGGGCAGCAGAGGGACAAGCACACATCTCTCCTCTCTGTTGACAAGTGACTGCACTAAGGGGGACACCATAAAGCTGTTTCAGGGGTGGTTAGGGTTGGATATCAGGGAAAGGTTCTGCCAGAGCTCAGGGAGTGTTTGGACACTGCTCTCAGAGATGCATAGGGTGGGATTGTTGGAGTGACTGTGCAGGGCCAGGAGCTGGATTTGATGATCCTAGTGGGTCCCTTCCAACTCAGGGTATTCTGTGATTCTATGACACAGATGGAAGAAGCTCATGGACAATATATCAGGGCACCCCAGAACAGTATTGAAAATGATGGGGTCATAGGATGAGCTGAATTACAGCTGTGCCTGATGAAGTACCTGCAGCTGCTGAAGTAAATGTCTGTCAACTTAGCTCTGGAAGGTCTTATTTTTACCATCTGTGTGTTCGGTGTCAGCGTGTGCAGTGAAATACCTGTGTCAGATCAATAAGACACTCTTACTGCTGAGGAAAACAGCATGAGAATATAACAAGTATTAAGGCATATAGGAAAGGCTTATTAATATTTAGCAAAACTAATCTGTTTCTCACTAGCCAAAACATGCACATCCAGCCCTTTTGGGAAGACAGCTTTGAAGATTCCCTAAGTTGAATTGAGGTTTTGTGCGCTGTATGTAACCATTCATATTCTCTGTGGGTTAAATCTTATTCCATAATTTTGAAGTCAACCTTTGAGATTTGGGAGATCATTAGAGGGTTTGTGTATGTTTTCTTCATTCTGTTTTTCCAGATAGACCAAATGTAGTCACTTTATAGATGGGAATATGATTTAAATAATATGACTTTGCTAACATTACATTTTGAATTCATCTTTATTAAGGCTGCATTTTAATTTCATTCCATGTATCCTCATTAAGCAACTGTTTGCTCCCTCAGGCATTTTTTCAAGCTAACTTTTAATCTACCTATTGGCACTCAAAGCTGTAAAAGTTAAAGCCTATTTGAATTTTTATTTGTAAATCTGTTAGATTTTTTCCCCTTTATAGAACCACAGGCATTTTGCTTTTGTTGGAGATGGTCTATTTTCCCTATATAATCTGATAAATATTAAATTAAATAACGCATATTCATATCAATGTCTTGTATGCAAAACCCCATTCTTCAGAACACTATCGATTAACTATAATAGCACTTTATTTTACACCATTATTGCAGAAAGTCTGTCTGAAATCCTGTCACTGTAGGACTCAGATGCTGGATTGCCATTGAAACTAGCAGTGAGTGGGCCTAAAGGACTTACATTTTCCTTATTTCTATTGATTTCGATTTCTGAGTCATGCACACACTGCTTTAAGATGACAGGTGATGGAAGAAAGTTCAGTGAAAGTGGAAGTCACTCATGGGGAGCTGCTCTACATAATGACACATAATGTGATTTCTCTGGACATGCAACCACGGCAACATTGCAGCACACAAAAAAAAAATCTTTTTTTATTATGGTACACTCAAAGAATAATTTTCTCTTCTGCTTTATACAATACCTATAAACTTTAGACCCTACCCCTCTCCTCATTCTTACATTCCTCCTCCACTGCCTGCATTTCTCCCCCTACAATCCAATCGAAGTCACAGTGCATTTACCTAGAGAAACAAAATTGATGGTCCTTGGTTTGATATAATCCTTCATTCCCAGAGTTTACACAGCCTACAGTTACTGACTGCTCTCAAACTAAGTTATTGTTTAGAAATATTCCTCTAGCTCAGCATCTTGTTTTGAAAAGCTGGGTGCTACCTTCAGCAAAAAAATAAATAAACCCTCTAAAGTAGGTCAGGAATCAGAACCAAAAAGGCTGCTCAAGGCAGGCTCAGATCTGTAGGTATTTGCAATTTTAACTCACTGGTTGTTCAAAACATAACTAAAGCTCCTGAGCATACAGCACAAACAATAGCAAGCAAAAATTGTTTGTATTATAGGTATCTGCATCTGTCTTAATTATTACCTGCTTGGAGACATATAAATAAAAATGTGTAGAACTTTAGTTAGATAAAAATAGATATAGATTGTATAAACACAACTAGATTTATTTTCTTTTCCTTGTGGTGCTTACTGATTTAAGTTTTCATTTCATACACCCTTTCAATTATGACTGGATTTTCTTGTAAGCAATGCTCAGAGTTTGCTTCTGCAAATGGTTCTTCTGACTAAAAATAATTCTGCTGAGAGCAGTGAGATCACCTGTGCTTTTGTGGACTCTGCACTGAGACACTGCAGGCACTGAGCAGGAGGAACAGCAGACAAGGAAAATTTTCAGAGAAGAAAAATGCCCATGTTGGTGCTATTTTAAATTATAGATGTCTTTTTAATTTGCTGCACTATATTTGATAGAAAATATTGCTTCTCCATTGCTGAATGTTTCCAACACTGGTATCTCAGACTTGTAATAAGCCAATCTCAACAGTAAAAACAATTAAAATATTGTTGTTTGGATGTCACTAGAGGAAGACGCAGCAAGGAAGATACCTTTGCAAACAGGTCTCTCCTTGGGTTAGGCAGAGCTGTGCTTTGTCAGAGCCCATCCCAGACTCCATTTCTTAATTTGTTGAGTGTACACAATTTACAGGCATGGAGGAGAAAAATCTAGTACCACAAAAATCCCTGCCAACCAAGGGCTTTTCTTCTCAGTTGGTCCAGAGAGTCCTCATGTTTTGGGCCAAGCTGAGCTCTTTTGAGGGACAAGAAATTGTATTATCCCCATGTACGTGCTCCAGGTTGGATGGGGTCCTGAGCAACCTGGTCTAGTGGAAAATGTCCTTGCTCATAGGAAGATGTTGGAAAAAGACACTCTTTAAGGCCCCTTCAGCCCAAACCATTCTGTTTATCTGTGATCCTATGAAAAAGGTAACCACTTTCTCAGTGACTTATTACCAAGCACAGTAAAATGTGGTAAGCACCAGAATAAGTGTGACTGAGAGCATAAATGTAAGCATGAAAAAAGCCACACATTTACAACTCTCCTCTCAGTACTGCACAAAGTGTGATCTGTCAGCCGTGTACTGAATGTAAGAATCAGAAATGATCCAGAAAAAACATTATTGCTATTATTAAATGCAATCAAATAGCAGAAGCAGGTTCAGACAGATATCTTCATCTGACTTCGAAGTCACATAATTTTAAACCTCAGGTAGGTGAAAAATTCATCTGACCTGTACCCTGAGGAATTGAAGCTCCAACTCCCTGTTGGGCTGGAAGTCTGTGAATCCAGCATTATGACTTCTGTTAGAAAGTAATTGACTCCAAATGGAAAATTTCTACTGATATCTGCTAGACAAGTTCCCTGAGAGCCCGTGCAAGGCTGGCAAAATGCTGCATGCAGTGCCCAGGCTGAAGGCAAGACCTTATGGGCTGCCATTGAGTACCTAGCGGGGACCTCTTGATTCATCCCAGTTTGGCTTCTTGACAGATCTCAACATGTTCCTGTTATTGCTGGAACTATGGTCAGAACCTTCCACTGTGTTCAGGCTTCAATCTTGAACTGATTTTTTTTTCCCTAATTCTTTTAACAGACATGTCTACTATTGCTTTCATAAATACATATAATCTGTGTGTGCAGTTATTACTTTTTCTCTACATAATTCTGAACCCAGTTCTAAGACACAAATGAAAACATAGGTGATCTCTGATTTTAACAGTTCAAGTTTATGGTTTTTGCCTTACTAAAAGAAAAAGAAACTATGCTGACCTCACAATTTATCCCAAAACATTACCAAATAAAAACTAGATTTTTCATTATTTGGGCTAAAAGTTCCTTTAACTGTATGTAATTGGAAGTTTATGCTCCTCTTTGGATCAGCCACTGAATTCAGACAGGTCACTTTTGGGTTAAATATTGCACCTTAAGCCACTTTCTACTGCACCCATCTCTATTTCAGCTCTTTGTTTTCAGCTCAGATAGGACAAGGAGGGAAACAGAAGTTGGGGGAGATGCTCCTGCCTCACTTCTCAATGCCTGCTCTTGATTAAAAATCCAAGTCGTGCCATGAAAAAGGGGATCCAAAGTTAAGGATATATTCTGAAAAGCACAGTGCTACTTTTATAAGTGGAAAATAATTCCCACACCTAATGTTTCTTCCTTCTTCCTTAACTTCCTTCCAGAAACACAAGATTAAATAAAACTGTCCTGATTTATACCATATAAGCACTCAGCCCTGGTTCTTAAGGTCAATGTGGGTTTCTTAAATGAAAACAGCTGAGGAATTCAGTCTCTTCTGCTGTGTTTTTGCTTTTAGCATATTAAACATTCTTATTCAGGCCTTGTTTGTTGGATCATCCCATTTATTACTCACCAACTGCACTGACTTTTTTCTGATTTCAGAAATCTTGGTAATTTTTTCTTACCAAAAAAGTTGGGGAAAGTCATCTCCTTTCTGCTGTAGGCATTTGAGGGTCTTTGTTGAACCAGTGTAACCATTGACAGCTGAGCCAGTGCTGGGGTGTGTAGCACTGCTGGTTGGTCATTCCATGAAATTAGGATGTCAGCAAGGATGTCAGCTTGGTCTTCCTGGACAGCTACAAGATAGGTCTCTAAATGTGCTGTTAATTGCATAAAAAGCAAGCAGGATCAGAAATATGTGATATCCCTGCAAGTCCAACATGAAAACTGTAATTTGGTTTATTTTAGGAACTCAGCAGTGAAGAAGCTTGCTGAAAAAAAAAAGGTTGAAAAATTGCTTCTAGCACAATATTTTCTTTGAGGGAAGACTTGTAGCATTTTACAGAAAACATACTCAAACTGTAGTGATGCAGTTTTTACCACGTTGAATAATGTCACTCCTTTATGTGGCAAACGTGCTTGTATCCCACACGAATTTGGCACTACTATCATTTTCCCAATCACATACATCTACTTATATCAGAAATGTTGAATCAGAGTATAGAAGTAGGCTACAAAACTCAAATTATATGTTTGGAACATCCTTGCTGATATTTTAAGTTTCATGTTGTAAATACTTTTTTAGTATCCCAAATTACAGTGTAGTTGTGAGAAGTGCAGTCAGTATTACCAAAAGGTCTTCTGCATTTAATTCAGTTTCACAGATTTAATTTGAGCAGAAAGAAAAAGAAAATAGTGTTTGCAAAAACAATGACATATTTCTAAGTCATCATCTCCAAAAGGAAACTTTAAGATTTTTCACTTGGAATGACTTTTAAAAAATAATAAAAAACTTTTAAAAACAGTTTTAACTTTTAATTTTTGATATGGTAACATTGTGATTTTGAGGGTGACAATGGTGTTAACTTGGTTGAAGAAGTAACAGTCATACAGAAATTAAAACACCTGAGCTAAAAATTGCTAAATAATCTAAACAAAACTAAACTTAGAGAGGTTGTGACTCCCCATCCCTGGAAGTGTTCAAGACCGGGTTGGAAGGGACTTGGAGCAACCTGGTCTAGTAGTGGACAGTGTCACCACCCATGGCAGGGGGCAGGAACTGGATGAGGTTTAAGATCCCTTCAACCCAAACCATTCTGTGATTCTGTGATTCTATGATCAAGGCATACGAAAACTTCTCCGTGCCTCCTGTAAGCAAAGACCCAGCTGGCACAACATGAAACCACAAGAACACACTGCTGACTCTTCTCCCCTACTGCCAAATTTGCTTGACCCCATGGAAAAGAGCAATGTGAGTGAAGAAATCAGCAGGCTGGTCAAAGAAAGGTTTTGTTCTAACCTCCCACTGACACTGAGTTTCACAGGTAACAAGCAGGACTGGCCTAAGGCCAAAAATAAACTTTTTATTTGGCTCTCTCAGCAATGGAGATTTGACTCCTCCAACACAGAACTTCAGCAAACTTTCCCTGGAGCAAATGAAATTTCATTCAGATCAGGACTGGTAAAAGCAATTCTAGATGATGGGTGGGTTAACTGGGGTGCCTCATGTTGGTTTTCACTCCTAAATCCTATCAGCAGCTAAAGAGTCATTTGGTCATATATCAGCATAATTTAAAAATGTCTAGATGTATTTAATGCATACTTTATGCACTGTGGGGGAAAATAAATAAACAAAATCCCACTTCTGTTTCTTCTCTGAAGATTTTTCGGGAACCACATGAATAAACCTGTTGGGGCACATGTCAATGTGCTTTATTTAATCAAAGGATAGACCAGGAACCTACTTTAAAGAGTCGCATGACCGGAATTGATTCTGCAATTAAAAAAACCACAACAACATAATAAAGAAGAATCTTTAATTCAAACTATGTGTCTCCACAAATCTGAGGGCATTTCACATCTGAATGACAAAAGTCAGCTTCAGGATGTAAATCTTTACCCCTACCAGAAAACTTGGTGCCTCAGAGAAAAAAATTTAGAAACTCACAAAATTCTGAAAAATGCAAGCCAAAATTGTAATTTCAGTTTTCATGCATGAAATGTCATTTCCTCCTACATTGGTTCCCTCCTATCTCTAGATTTACATCCTCAATACTATGAGTCTTAGCTCTTCTTTTGCATTCTGTGACATTAAGTAAAACACCGTAGAATCTTTTTTAATTTCACTTTTCTTTCTTAAACGTGGCTCTCAATAAAATAAACTCCCTAAAAACTGATTAGCTATTCTAAACCCATTTGATCATACTCCAAAGCCCAAGTGAAGCATGAAAAATAATTTTCAAGTTTTATATTTTAAAAACCATTGAATATTTCTAATCCTAGGTGTCCTGATCCCATGTGTTAGTTGCAGAATGAAGTAAATAACCTTCTTCTGTATTTGCATTTTAATTTTCTTTCAACATTTTGCAATATAGATTTTCATACAGGGAACACTTCTCTTTCTTTATAAATAGATGCCACTCTAGCTGTCATTTCAAAGACGTGTGATTGAATTTCTGAAAGTCTAAGAGACATGTTAAAAGTGACATGAAGTAAAGCAAATGATTTGACTATTGTTTCAAGTGTTCTTTTTTAAAATTTAAATGCAAAAAAAGAAAAAGCCCTGAAGATATTATTCAGTAATATCAGTAACAGTATTTCTATAATAGTTCAAATTTCTAAAGTTCCTATGTAGACAGTAACTAATTTAAATAGTACCCACGACTTTTAGATGCTAATATTCACCCTGCAAAATAAATTGATTTGTTTGTGTGTGGGTGTTCTTGAGGGCTACACACACACTGACTCTACAGTCATTTGTCAGTCTCTAATAAGAAACAGAAGTGACATCTGTCATGCATTCCAGTAAACACATTAAGCAAACACAATAGGACCCCAAAATGTTTACTCAAGTACTCTAATTAATTGTGACTTGCTGGAGCAGAGTTTTCTATGAATTAAACACAAAGATCCATGCTCTCTCCTCCCCCTTGCTGTAGTTTTTTGTGCAGTGGGAAAAGATTTAAACTAAAGACTTCCCTTCTGGCTCTGCCAAGGTGCATTTTTTCCTCATAGACTCGACTTGCAGTAGAAGTTGATGTGAGAGTTTGTCATGGCTGTTTTGACAGTCCGGTCATCCTAATCCAGGGATCTGGTCCCTGTGGTTTGTCAATTATCCTACTAACCCTACAGCGAGAGGAACACTCAAGGCACTGAACTGTCATCCAATAACCAAGAAATAATGTCAGCAGCCAGTGAGTGGGGATTGCGAGAGATGGGGATGATTTTGACAACAGAGAAGTGTGGATCATTTCAGCATTTATTTTATTTATAGGCATTCGTAACAAATTAATTACATCTCACTGCAAGGCTTCACTAAAACTTGCTGGATCCAGACCTGCCTGCACACACAGCGTGATGAGCAGAACTGAGTGCAGGGATTGCAGCTCGGCAGATCCAGGCGTGGAGGTTTGATTCCCAGTTTTGTTCACTCCCCTCCCGCGACCTTGAGCTTGTTACTTGACTTGGATATGTTTCAATATCCCCCCGGATAAACTGAGGATGAAAGCATGCACTCTTAAGAGCAGGCAGAGCCTTAATCAATTAATTCCTGTAAAGGACATTAAGATCATTTAGCAAAAGGTAGAATTAAAGTGCAAATTATGCTAAGGTCCTACTGGAATGAAAGACAAGTGTGTTTAAAAGGAGATTTAGATGCAGAAGGTTAGACAGCAAGGAAAATCTAGGTGGAGTATCACCAGAGACTTGATTCTGATCCAGTGTGTAACAGGATAATTTGGCTTAACTCCCCACTTAACACTAACAAAGCAGGCTCTGCCCTGGATTCTCAGTTGGTATAAAGTTACACTGATCCATGATTACACTGATTCAACCAACTCAGAGTGCAAATTTTTGGCTCCGCAAGTCCTCATAATTAGACCTATAATCTCAATTTCTTCATTCTTTTAGTCTATTTTTTCTTTCGCGTCTCAATCATACATTTACTCAAGCCATATTAAAGTGAGAAAATATATCAGAAAAGATGAAGCAACAGAGACAAGCTAAACCTCTGGAGTCATCCTGTTTCCAAGTAAGCCACAGGCACAACCAGCAGAACTGGATGATAGAATGGGTGGCAATGATGGCCTGCTACACCTTTAGTTCTAAGTTTAGACATAGTACAGCCTCAGCAGTAACTGGTTCAAATTTTCTACCACTTGAAAGCTCTGCAGAAAAGCACAGGGTATGAGATGCATGAATTTCCTTGGCTTCCAACTGGCCCCTGAACACTTCCTGGGATGAGGCAGCTACAACTTCTTTGGACAACCTGTGCCAGGGCCTCTCCACTCTCAGAGGGACGAATTTCTTCATCCTATCAAACCTCTAGACTGCCCTCTGTCAGTTTGAAGCCATTCGCCCGTGCTCTATCACTGCCCTTGTGAAAGGCCCCTCTCCAGCCAATACAGTATAGGGGTGAACTCTGATGAAACACAGCTCATATGAAAGTTAATAATTTAAGAGATTGCTTTAAGACTGTTTCTGGTAGACTGAACAATTTAAATCTCCGGTTTGTGGTGGGTAGGAAAATTTATTCTTGACACTGGTACAGAATTGGAAAGGAGAATTTTTTTTACAATCTTCTGAAGAAAATATTATTCCAGTTGTAGATGTAGTTTCAAAACCATGTGTGCATCCATTAGAACAATTAAACAAAGATCATGCTGTGCTGAATGAAATAATCATGAAATAATTTTGTCTCCTACATATCCCTTACTGACTAAATATCCACATTCACTGCTGATAATTAGGGAAGTCTGGGTAAACAGAAATGTCTCAAAATGTCTGTTTAAAATCATCACCTTCATTTTTAGCTATATTAGTGGGAAATTAAAATCTGGAGGCCAGGACTTGTCATGATCACATCTGATATTGGACTCTAACTATTTCCACTGCAGAATTGTCAGCATATCTGGAAAACAGCTGGAAGCCAGTCCTGGAGAATATTATACTTTACCAATGTGTTGCTATGCGAATAACACTTAGTTGTGCAAAATTTAGACCATCCTCTTCCTGAAAACCTTGAAGGTATTTGCCCTATATAGAAAAAAAAAAATCCAGACCCCTGTAAATTTGGAATAGCTTAAATAAGGAACAATTGATCCAACACCAGCTGAAGCTAATGCCGTTCTCTACAGCATTCAGGTACCTTAGGGTAACTTTTCAGGTACAAAAATGTTATCTTGAATAAAAAATTACAAAAGTCTGTGCTGGGTGTGGATATTTGCAAAGATTAAGACACAAGACATGGTCTGATGTGGAAGCACACATTGAGTAAGGAAACAACACTCAGCTCTCCAGAGCCAAAACCATAAATGACTCAACATCTCTTCTCAAATGAAGCCCACTAAACTTTTTTCCTATGCACCTCACCATATGAGGGTTTGAGGTCAGTCAAGAAAACCTTTTTATGGGGGTTTTACGTACTTGGTTTCTTGTAAATTCCATTAGATACTTCACATCCTAGTGAGGGTTGCACTGATAAAGCTTCCATGAGAAAAAAAAAGCAACAGAATCCCCATAGATCTCACACCCAAGTGCCCAGACAAGAGGATAAAATTATTTTTTGCTTTGGTAGCAGCAATACCATAGAATCATGGAAAAGCCCTCTAAGATCATCGATCCAACAGTTCCTCCAGCACCATCACCAAGACCACCACTGAACCACGTCCCCAGGTGCCACATCTACAGAGCTTGTAAATGCCTCCAAGGGTGGTGGCTCCACCTGTTCTAAAGCTTGACAACACTTTCCCTGAAGAAATTTTTCCTAATATCTGATTTAAACCTCCCCTGTCACAGCTTGAGGCCAATTCCTATGGTCCTGTTACTTGCTCCTTTGCAGCAGAGCCTGACCCCCACCTGGCTGTCCCCTCCTGTCAGGGAGTTGTGCAGAGCCAGAAGGTCCCCCCTGAGCCTCCTTTTCTCCAGGCTGAGCCCCTTTCCCAGCTCCCTCAGCTGCTCCTCATCAGACCTGTGCTCCAGACCCCGCCCCAGCTTCATTGCCCTTCTCAGGCTTCAGGCCAGAGTTTTCACCCCACCCTTCGTGGGAAGGACACACATTTTTCAGGGCTATTGTTTTGTTTTTTTAAAAATGGGTATGCTGATAATATGAACATGCCTGGAAGTATTCAGATGTGGTAGGACCTGTGCCTGGTAGGTGGATTTTTCAGTTACTGATAGTGAGGTGGTTAAGGGAATAAAGAAAACACAGCCCACTCTCCCCACATGGATGAGTCTAACTCCAGCACCTCAGAAGGCTTATTCCATAAACAGTGGATACTTTAAAACTATTTGTGGTAAAGTTGGATTATCAATGAGAAACTTTAAACCTCTAAGACTGCTACTTGACAATTTGTCACTCAACTTCAGCAAAACTATAGGGGAAAAGCACAATGAATTAATGAATAGCAACAAATCCCCATGACAACATGTTACTTCATTAAAATTTTATCAGCATTCTTCCTAGGGAAAGCATGCCTTCTGTTCTACGCTGAGCTTCTTCTACAGTGTTTTACAGACAATTCACAGCATTCTGGCGCTTCAAAATTAGTTCCTGTGGAGAGTGAGCTACACACAGACTCTAGATTGTGTCACACAGTGATCTCCTGGGTGCCATGATGAAGTTTTGCCTACATTTTTTGTGTGTATCTTATGCCTTAAACATTAATCAAGCATTTCCCAATTGCTTTCTTTGAGAATAGGTTAATTAGCTGCAAATGCATCTCTGTGTTAATTTTCAGCAAATGCATTAAACTGCATTTCATAAATATTTTCCTAGCAAGCAAAGGAAAGCTTTGAAAGGAAAATGTTTTCATTTCTTTCACTGGGGCTCTATCTTAAGCTTTTTTTCCCCTTCTTTTCTTTATTTTTTGTGTGGAGATCCATAAAACATATCTGTTGGTGTTCAGTGTATTCCTCAGTGTGGATGTAAGGAAAAAAAGAATAATAATAAAAATGGTTGCTAGATACTGTAAGCTTGCCAATATAATCTTAGGATTTGTTAAAAAATTCTCTGCACAGAAGCACGGAATTTATTTTCTTGGAAATTCAAATTATTTTGTAGAGGAAAAACCCCCATGCAGATCATGAGAAAAAGGCTGAAATTACTCTTTCAAATAAATAATGGCTTGTATGGATATCAGTAACATGTTCTGATTATATTACTAACATTTCCCTCAGACTATGGCAGTACACTTACAGCATGTATTTGGCTCTAAAAGTACCTAGCAAGAAAACATCACTTCCCAAAAATTTTGCAAGCCAAGCAGATTTTGGATGCAAAGGCTGCAGGGAAGGAAATTCATCCCTAGTTTTCCACCCATGAACTGAGGTATTTGACACAGGAATTTGGTTGTTAAAGTGAGCAACTAAACAATCAGGCAGGAGGAGACAGAATTAAGTGTCCACATTACAATATAAGGTTCTGAGCCAGATGGAAAAAAATCAAAAATTAATGTTTCTTTTTCTTTGGATAGTTATTTTCTACAAACAATAAACATTGCAAAAGGAAGATACAAAATCTTTCTACCTCCAGCCAAATGCCTGAACTGCACATTCTCTCCTTTTGGCTCCATGAATCTTGCCAGTCTTGAGCAGTGGTGATGGAGCAAACATTTAAAGATCTATCTATGGATTATTACAGTAATGAGAATATTCTGTGGAAAGTGCTGTCACAGCTTGAGAAAAGTCTTCAAACCAGGTCATCTGTCTTCCAGGAGTGATCTAATCAATGGGATCTTATGTCTATTTATTTTGACTCTGTATTTTTAAAAATTATTTTAATTGATTGCAATCTTAGTAACGGGTTTTATTCTGAGGAAGCTAAACAGTGTAAATCCCTAAAGTGACTGAGTAGAATTAATATTTTCCCCTTGAACCTGAGTCTTTTTTGGAAAATTACTCTTGGTGAGCATAGCCAGTTCAGCAAAGTCAAGGCATTTCCCACAGAAACATCTGATTACCCAATGAAGATTATCATGGGAAATATAAATACCAGTGGCACCTTTCCGTAGGTTGCACCACTGAGGCAAGGTCTGAAAGGTACCTAAATGATACATGACATTCCATGACATGCTCCAGATAACAAAAGAAAACTGGTAATAGATGTCACAAGGCTTAGTAGACGTTTGCATTTCAATGTGGAATGCCACTGTTCATTAGGAAAGTCTTTCCATCAGTTGTTTAACTTTTTATTTTTTTGAGTTTTAACTTTTTTTTCCCAGCTACCTGGGATTCTGCTAAACCAACACAATTATATAGGGATCATCTTCCTATGCAGAGTATTTAGCAGAAGAAATATAGTGCAGACCTTCTTTCAAAGAGAAGAGCTCAGTGTCAGTGAGCTCTGGGAAAGCTTCTGTAGAAGTCTGTTATATGATCTTGTTAGGGTAGACATTGAAAGAAGCTTGAACCAGCAAATTAACAAACTAAGATATGTATTCTCTGAAATTGTTTTTTTAAAAATATACCTTTTAGTAGGGTTTCCTCAGTCAAATTTCTGCACAGTTTTTGTTTATTACATTTCATGAGATATCACCCCATGACTCATTCTAAATTAATGAATCCAGGCCTAGCATGTTACAGACCTGTTTATAACTCTTCTAATCCTAGCAAATGAAACACAGGACAACACCAAAGAAATCTTTTGGATCCCTTCTTCAAAAAGTGATCTCCTCATCCCTTTCCAGTAATTCTATTTCCTTCTCAGCTTCTCTCATTTCCCTTTTCATTCAAGAAAAGATAGGAACACTTTAGGATGGCTGGTAGTTGTACAGTTTTGTACACCATCATAAGGAACTCCAAGGCCAATGTCTATTTGTTACATCCTGGACTGGTTTACTGGGAGCCCCACATTTATTGTCACCATTTGATAAAGACTCAAGTATCTCATTATGTTTTTTTGGCAGCTGCAGGCAGCCTGATGGTCTTGTGCAGAAGTGTCTTTCCACATTGGTTATCAAATAATTTGACCTTAAGAGAATGTTTATCAAAACCTCTTTATTTCAGCAGTAGCTCACATTTTCTTCAGTTTCAACAATCCCCATGCAGGCACATTGTCCACTTGCTTCATTATTTGCACCAAGTCTAGGAATTTAAAAATAGCTACTGCTACTATATGGCAGCAATTTTCAGAAACACAGATAATGCCAGTCTGCAGCCAGCAGGAAATTAAATATGCTGTCCTTGATGCACTTGCTAACATACATGGATTTAATGACATTTCAGGGTTCAGCAGGCTGTGGAATGAGCACCACAGATCCACTGTGTGCAGATTTCTAATGGCATGCAGCAGGGTCAGGAGTGGGAGCTGTGGCACTCAGAGGCACACCTCAGTGGGAGGCAGGAGGTGTCAGGCTGCAAGTTCCCTCATTGCCTTGCTGTCTTGCAGACAACAGAAAACAAGACAAGGGAGCTGGCAGCCACTCACCTGTTGAAAGGCAGGGTCTCCTAGAGTGGTTTTTTTGGCAGAAACATCTTCAAGAAAACATTTTGTGGAAAAAGCTTAGGAATGGACATGACCTCTGCAAGATTGTCAGACCCCTAAATACAACATATTTTTTTTTTTCGGCACTGTAGTCTTCAACCCAAACCCATGTTTGTGTGAAATGTCTGTCAGTATTTGTCCTGCCAATAGGACTAAATCATCAACCTGAAAGTACAGCTACCATTACCCACAACCAAAGCCAAACAGACTGTGCGTTATCCTTGCAGAAAGCAGAGGGAAAGCTATTTCCTTTCTTCTCCTCCTTTCTTTTTCCACTTCTGAAGACATCAGTAAGTTGTGAATTAAAAAGTAAGGGGAGGTAGCTTTGAACAGGGTCCAGATAAAGCCATCGTGGGGAGCGTGTGGTGTTATTTAAGTTCCTTCTGAACTCTGCCTGTCTGTCTCTATCCTGTAGATTTTTTGAGGCAGCTTTTGTTAAAGGCGAGTCATGCCAATCAATCCTGCAGGTGGTCTTTTTAGTTCCAGGTGTTGACAACAGGTATTTACTTTGGTCTCCTACATCCTGTATCACAAATGGAGGTGGTGAATTCAGCATTTGTTGGCAGAAAGATGATAGATGACATTTGCTGGCTCAACATTCTTCATCTCCAACAGTTGTTATTCCAGTTCATGTATTTCTTGGTAATGAGTAACTTAGGGTGTTGGAAATTCATTTTCCTATGCAGTGGTGATCTCTCCACCACCATCTATACTTCAAAGAAACACTGTGTTCTCTGGTTCTTTGTGTTTTGTTATAGGGAAGTTTTTAATTCAGCCTCTTTTAATTTATCCTTGAGTTTTAATGAGTTGCACTCTATTTTCTTCTTAGTCATTTTTATAGAAATCTGATGGTGATTTAGAAACAGCTGCATCCCTTGCAGACATTTCCCAAAAACTACAAGATGCTTAGAAGGAATCTGCTTGCTAGTGTCTAGGAAAGGACTACTGGGGACAGATATATATTTGTGTACCTTTATTAAGTTCAATTAATTATCTGAGAGCATAAAATATCTCACTACCTTTTTTTTAAAATTTATTTTCCTGTTTTCCTTTCATATGCCATGTCATGTATGCCACATCGATTCCAATGGAGTAGAATAGTTCAGCTAGAAGGGACCTAAAATGATAATTAGACTGAACAAATGAGTTGAGCTTCAAACCAGGTGTGAACCTGTCAAGACAGACCTAGCTGGTTTCCCCTCATAATTTCATTAGCAAAATTACCTGTTTGGGTCCTCTTCCCTGCAGGCTGAGTTACACGCTGCACTAGCTCAACGTCGCTGATCTATGGACTTTGAAGAAGAAATCCAGGCTATATTCAAGTTGCCAGTGATATTTCTGTCTATAGGACCTCTCAATCTTCTTTTGGTTTCTCACTCTCCAAGTAGCTCCACATCAAAGGATCACAGACCCAGAGGATGGGGCAGGTTGGAAGGGACCAAGGGGCTCATATCTGGTCCCTCCTCCCTGCTCAAGCAGGGTCATCCCAGAGCACAGGGCACAGGGTTGTGTCCAGATGGTTCTGGAATATCTCCAGTGAGGGAGACTCCACAGCCTCTCTGGACAACCTGTTCAGTGCTTGGTCACTGCACAGGAAAGAAGTTCTGCCTCCTCTTCATGTGGAACTTCCTGGGCATCAGGCATTCTTTCATGTTACTCTTGTGCCATTGCTGGACCCCACGTAGCAGAGCCTGGTCCATCCTCCAACACCCTTCCTTTAGTTACTTATATATTTGTCAGATGTGCCATTGCCTCAAAGATTTTATTTCAGTGCCTTTTAACCAGTCTTTATCAAGAATTTTGCTGTCTTTAAGCACCAGCCCAAATAACTTTTTTTTTTGGTTTTGTTTTGTTGTTTTTTTTTTTTTTTTTTTTTTTTTGTTGGTGGTGGTGGTTTTTATCTTGCTTAAAATATGGTTAATGTTCCTATATTGACTACCCAGAGAGGGGAAGAACTCATTAAAATTGTGGCAAACACACTGAAAGGCTTCCTCTAAAATGGAAAACTGTTTTGACTTTTTGCATTTTATTCTCAAAGAGAGGTCTTTTATCGACTCCAGCTCAGCACCTTGGAGAGAAAAAAGGTATCTTGAAAAAGGCTTTTAAACCCTGAGGTTGGCTGAAGTTTTTTATTTCCTTTTCCCTAGACTTTATAAACACTTTTCTCTGTGAAAGTAATGCACATAATTGTGGGGTCTTCCATCTTTTTATAAGCCATATAGTCTAAGTATCATAAATCTCAAAAAAAGTGCTTTTGTTTTTGGCCTTTTTTCTTTCTTTTCCCCTGTTTTTGGATGGAGCTTACCCAGTTAGGGAATAAATGCAGAACACAAAGATGTCATTTTCTTTCTTAAACAAGGTCAGTATCCTGACAATAAGGGCACTTTAAAAGCTTTCTCTTGTGCATGTGTTCATGTGGGAGAAGGAGCTGATCAATGTCCTTTAAGGTTTGCAGGTTTCTTTCTAGGACTTTTCTTGGGTTCATTTTTTTTCTTCTTTTATTTTTCTCCCTGTTAAAAGTGAACGAAATATTTTATTTTCTAAGGAGGAAATAAATCAGTTACATTGCTATATTTTAGCAAGCAAAATTAATCTGGTCAAGGTCCAAATTCAGGTTTTTGTCTTCCACTTTTAATAGTTAATAAACATTTCAGGAATATTATATGAAAAATATATCTGGTTATTTGCTTTGCAGCCACAGATTGGCTCCACATCCTGCAAACCATGAGGCAGGGCTGCAGTTTTATTAAAGTACTCCTCAGAGAAGCCATAACATGAACACTTTCTCCAATTGCCAGTTTAGAACTCCCCTTGGTAAACAAGAAACAGAAAATACTCCTGGTTTTATCAGTGATGATCTTACAACATGAAATTTATTTCTCCTAACTTGGCCTCTAGTTCCATGTTAATCCATCATCCTCCCATAGGAGTCAATGAAAAAAAATTACTCCAAATTCAGATTTATTTATTTATTTCTGCCTCTAGTCACAGCCGCAAAGTACTTTTGATTTGTGTTGTACTGTTGGTACCAGGTTACTTCAGCAGGAATGGGGACAAACAGAATCATAGAAAGGTCTGGGTTGGAAGGGATCTTAAAGATCTTCTTGTTCCAACCCCCTGCCATGGATAGGGACAACTTGGAGGTTGTTCAGAGCCCTGTCCAGCCTCTGATACACAGACTGGTAGACAGTTATTGCTCTATCCCAATATTTAACTTACCTAGAAGTATTTGATATACTCATTGCATAAGTGCTATTGTTTAGAAGACCCCCTGGGCTTAGGAGTGGGCATGTTAAAAATATCAAGATATGCTGAACTGATTCAAAAGGTAAAGCTTGAAAAAATAACATCATTAATGCATAGAGAATAATAATGCTCCTCATGTTGGTGTGATTTAACTTTGCTTAGAAAAATGAAGCTGCTTGAGCTGTTAAGATATGCAGAATTGTGGAGTGTGAAGTTTTTGGAAGGGCTACATTTCCAGGTTTTTCTAAATAAACTTTTTTCACTTAATGCTACTTGAAAACCTTGTAGCCCAGCAAAGTGTCTGTAATATCAGTGTCTGTATCTGGTCTGGGTCTTATTCAGCCAATCATCCATGCTCAAGCCTCCACCAAAGGCTGAAGTCCTCATGGAGGTGGTTGGAACTGCTCATATGTTTAGGTGAAGAACGTTTCTCAGAGCTTAAAATCAATCTCAAAATCTCATAAAAAAGCTTAAGACACTTCAGTCCTGCTGATCCACAGCCAGGTACAGGTGGAATCCATGATCTCAGTGCAGTGGCAAATGGGGCAATGCAGAGATGGAACTGTACTTCTCCTGCTTCCATCTCTTCAGGTAGTTATAACAGTACTTTAACATAATTTTGATGCTGATTTCATTACCATGTTTAAAGGAAGATCAATGTAAATGTATGATATCAGCTACCTCATATAAAAGGCTTTTATATAAGCAGGTGGTTTTGGACCTTGCCTCCAGCTATACCTTTTGATCATTTAGAAGGCTACTGATGTACCCCAGGCAACTTACGTAAAACAGTTATTTGTACTCATTTAATGCTATACCTTTAAACACCCCTTTAATCTATTTGCAGCTGTAAAAGGCTCACAGTATGGAAATGCTTAAAAGGAGTAGGCTTAACTTCCACGATTAGGCTGAATTTTATTTTTCTGGATAGAAATCTTGCCCTCTTTCTTCAACTTGTGTAATCATGTAGACATCCAAACACACACTCAGAATATACCTGCTCTGAGAAAATCCCTAAGCAGAAGTTCCTGTATCAGAACTAGATGAGAAAGGACTGCCTGAGCAGGGGTTTCTCTGTCTATTCCAGTAGGTGCACTTTAGTGTTTTAAACAATTCAGGAAACCTGCTAATCTTCACAAATAAAATGGAATATGTTTGTACTTAAAGAAAAAATGTTTATAATTTCTGTTTATTTCTTATCAGTGTGTGTAAGCTCCATCAGCCAGACAGTGCAAACCAGTGAATTACACTGCCAAAGATGAAAACACAGACCAGAGATTCCTCACTGTGATTTACCTGTCACGGGTAAGTTTGTCCCAAGGTTTGCAAACCTCTGAGAAAAGAATCTAGTGATGTAATTCTTTATTCATTTATGTGATTGAACCAGATATTCTGTTTTCTCTCTGGTTTTGTTTCTCAGGTCACAACAACAAACAGTAAAGTCCAGGTAAAATAAAAGAGCACTTTATGCAGCTTAATTATGTAATTTTCAGATATGCTGTGTGCTCATGCGCTCTGTGCTGTGATGGGTGAAATATGTGCACAGCAAATCCATTTTATTAATATTTTTAATTGCTTCCAGAAGGTCCTGGTGTTTTATTCTGCCAAACCAGCCATAGAAAGACAATTAGATATCAGTTAACACATTTACTCTTCTTATTGTTTTTTGATAGCAACCATCATAAAACAATAAAAGCATTCCTTTGCCATAATGATATTCTGGGGAACCAGGTGTTCTGCATGTTAGAACAAAATTACTGCCTTTTCTAAATAAAAGCTTCGTGTAACACTGTGGCAGCAGAAGGTGGAAGGAATGTAATGAAATAGTTGCATGCTCATATGTAATTTCCCTTTTGGTTTCATTTGTGGAAGCTGCACATGTACATATGCACACACACATGCACATGATTTCTTTTTTAGCCTTCAAAGTGGTGTAATCCATGAGCAGACCCATTTCTGTAGCTTTTGGTGTGGTATCTTTGGATACTAAAACCAAACAGGGACACCTATGAGTAAACTAGTTGTAGAGCTTCCTTTTCTAAATAGCTACTTTCTTCTAAAATTATATTTCTAAGGGAGAAACGACATCAGAACCCAAACTGGCCATTTGGCTCCCCATTGACTGTGAAGGGAGTCTGGCATGGTTCTAGCTGCAGAGTTTGTTCTGTTGATGTTTAATGTGATTTTATTCTTTCTACTTTTTTTGTAAAGTTCAGGACAGAAAAGTTTTTCTGAATGACTACCTTTATTATTGCTGTAATACACTGATAATTATAATTATTAATAATTGCTCTTGTTGTAAACACTGAAAATTTTGATGACCACAATGAACTCCATCCTGGGAGCTGAGACTAATTTATGCTCAAAATTCTCCTATTTGAAGGCTATTCTGCACTGTTTTAATGACCAAAATCCTTCTATTTTTCTAAATTTCAAATGGAACCCTTTTATTCAAAGCTTCATTGCTTAGATAATCAGATAGAGTTTGTGTTTCACGGCATATTTCATTTATCTCTCCCTGAGTATTCATCATGGTCAGAGACAAAATCATAAATATAAATTGATTTAGAAGATGTTGCACAATGGAAAAGGATGCCTCATATAAAACCAAAGCAGAATTGTAAAATCAAACCAAGTGAGAACTAGAAAAGAAATTAAAACAGTGCAAAAAGATTCAAATGCAGTCAGAAAAAAGTAGAATAAGTTGTGCATGTGAGTGGAGCACAAAGTGGAACAGATTGTTTACCTCAGCCACCATCCAGGTTCAGTGAATCCTTGCTTGAGTGTACATAACCTTCCCAATGGATCTGCCTTCTACAGCGTCCTTCTTATTTGGCAAAACCCAATCCAAACTTGATTTTTCACAGGTTTGCTTGTTGAATTTGTCAGAGAAATTGCCAGCTCTAAAAGAAGTGAGTGAATCATATTGGAAATTTCCTTTTTTGTTGTTCTTCAGCTTTTATCTGAGAGCTGAAACACCTAAATGATTTTTTATGACAATTTAATCTTGTAAATGTAAAGATTGTATGATTTATAACAACACTGCAATGTAAAATATGTTATTTATGTTTGTAAGTATATGCAAATCTATGTTTATTTAAAGCACTATGTTTATGAGATTGTCACAGAAACCTCTCTCTATTCACATGGCTTTTCTTGACAATCTTTAAGGGACTTCAAGAATAACTGCACTGATAACTCTTTCTTCCTTCTTCCCCTGTGTGACTTTGACCCAGACAGCTTCCCTTTCACCCAGGATAGTCCTTCTTGTTTCTTTACTGTTGCATTAAATAAATCAGTATCCCATCACATTTAGCTATATTCTTTTTGATTTTGCACAGCTCACTCCTGTCAGTTCCCATCTTCCAGTCCTGACTGCTGCTTCCCCATGTTCCTGTCACCTTGCAATACTCGCATTCACAACCTGCACCAGTAATTCCTGCTCTTTCCCTGGAGATGGAGCTTGGTCTTTTGGCTTTGCCATGAAGCTCAGAAATCCCTTTCCATGCATTTTTCTAAATGATCTTTCGTGGCTCAAGCTCTCTGTTTATGGGATTAAGGACAAACAGAGTGTGTGTCATGCATTAGTATTTCCAGCTGTCCAGAGCACAGTTTGTTCTCTTAAGCTGTGCAAGCAGATCCTGTCCATGCTCTATAAAAATTATGCAACACTTTCTGTCAGGGAAAACACCATTCAACAGAAAAAAAACTCTGATGATTGAAGCCAGAAAGTTCCAAACATCTGAATCCTCACATTTAACAATTAACATGATACAACTCCTCCAAACATTTTCAAAGTGTAGTTCTTGACAGTCATTACACTGTGAACCTACAGACTGCACTGAAAGTTCTCTTTGCACCTCTGCCCAGCTGTTTTTCATGAGAAAAGACAATTATTTATACTTTTTCTCTCATAAAAATCCCCTCTAATATTAGAGAGATGTTTAAGAGCTATCCGTAGTGCAAAGGGGATTGAACCAAGTACCTTTGCGTTTAAAAGTATCATGTGCTTGGTTAAAAAGATCCAAACATTTACAGGTCAACAGGAACAACTCATCTCATCGTGGATCAGCTATTCTGGGGATACAGAATCTTTGTTCATCTTCATTAGAACTGAGGCCCAAACACTAATTATTCACTGAGGTCTGAGTCCATAGACACTTGAGGAGTCTACAAATGTCATGATTTGATAAAATAGAACATCTGGTTTGACTCATAGCTGAAGGACCAAGAGTAAAATCAAGGAAATTTAAATAGTCCATGCTTTGTCCCAACATTTCTGTCTGCCTCTGAAGGAGACCTTTTGATCTCTTTTGCTTTCATTTTCCAGTTTGGAGAGTGGGAGTAAAATGAAGCTCCTGGATTGTGTTGCTGAACCTGTCAATAAATGCACTGTAATTTCAGACTTAAAGCAAAAGGGTTCAGTGCCAGTTTATTAATACCAGAAACTGGTTAACAATCATATTTATATGTGTGTGTTTGACTGAAGAATATAGACAGGTGGGTATAAATTTTGTGTGTTCACACCGATGAATATGGAAAGAAAAAGATTCACTGAAGTTGACTGTGGCAGTGAAGATAGAAGAGATGCAAATTTACAAGCCAGTAATCAGATGCCACCTTCTGGTTCATGGAGAGAAGGAGAAAATCAATAGTCTTTATACAAATAAAACAGACTGATTTATGGGATCTGTCTGTACACACAAGGGGGTGTGGACTTGGTTATTTTCTGTTTAAGATCACTCAGTCACAGAACATGATCACACAGGCAACTGAAAAAGAGATTCTCTAAAAACAGACAGAGAAGGGGCAGTGAAGAAAGAGAAAGAAGGAGGAGGAAGAGTGGAGAAGGGACAGCTTTGTTCTGGAAAGGGAACACAGGTACATCAGGGATCCCCCAGTGCATCTTGCTGATTCCCAGGGGCTCCTGAAGTGAGATTGGAGTTTCTGAGCACTCCTTGCTCCCATTCCTGCCTGGTGCAGCATCAAAAAAAAAGATATGTACACAAAAGATTTGTACAAAAGCTATCCCAGCCTCTCAAAATCCAGTACAGTCCTGAAAGTGAACTAAACACTAAAAATCCACAAAAAAACCCCAAGCTTCTCAAAACAGTTTTTCTAATACCTCTAGTCTAGGATCCCATTGTATGAAAGAAATTAGAAACACTTGGAACAAACATCTGTTTTTGCTGTGGTAATTTAAAAACTGAGAATGATAATTTCACTTTAAATGCTTTATTTACAAAAACTGATTGAAGTACTGCTTAAGGTGATGCTAAGATAAATTTAAAAAAATTAGAGGCACCATTTGTCATTATGCAATGACATCATTTCCATAAATTAAAGATAATATTCAGAATCAAATTAATCCCCTCATGTATTTGAACTCTCAAGATGGGCAAGACAGGTAAGACAAGTAAGACAGGCAAGAGCAGAACAGGGAATTGTTATAACATTTTTAAAGTAAAATTCTTTAAATCACACCTTATTAAGTATAGCTTGACAGTTTATCTGATGTATTCCACATACTAATGACTTTGCAAGAAAAAAATAAGAGCACATACCCACCTTTGTCTTTACCATCTAAATAGGTAAAGCTGAACAAGGACGTAAATATTTGCTTGGTTAGGATTTAAATAAATTTTAGACTTTAAACTTATGTAGAATTTCTTCCTAACTTTTCAAAGGTAAATATTTTTATTTTCTGTGGTTCTCAAAGCTTTTTGTTTAATTACCTCTCCTTTCAGCTTATAGGAAATAACTTTCATTTTAATTCTGCAGTTTATTCATCAGTCACCTGGCATTGTTCCAACTGCAGTTTTCTTTGTTGATTTAAACAGCTGGAAACTGGAGCAAGAGAGGGGAATATTTACCTAATAAACACAACTCTGTACTGTCAATGCTGTGTATTTTCATTGGAATCCCCATACCCACAGAAACAGACTTGGTACAAACTGGCAGTAAAATGTCAGTCACTATCTAGTAAACAAGACTATTTCTCCTTTTCCAAGACAATGAAAAGGCTGAATATATGTATGAAAATTCATATATTTATTGAAATAAATTAAGAACATTTTAGTATTTTCCCTGGGTTACCAGAAAGTACCAAAAAGTACTTTATATTTTGTGTTTTAGTAGCCAAGAATAAACAATGAAAGCAGAATTCTTTTCTTTGAAAAATAAGAGCACCAGGTGAAGAACAGTGATACGTTTTGCCTGCATGTTAAAATTCCTATTAAAATAAACATTTTAATGCACAATGATGTATTTCAAACTACCACAGTTGTAATTTACCAAAACACATGGCTCATTCTCATTTGAGTTCAACACGATTGTCCAGAGCAGAACACAGCAAAGTTCTGCATTTTTCCTCTGAGAGAAAAACACCTGTGGTCATTAAGAGGTCTCTATGACTAAAATCCTGCCCAAAATTTATAGTATTTGCACAAGAGTTGAGTAGCAGGCTATGCCTGCTTTCTTGTTTTCCTCCTCCATATTAAAACTATTTTGTCCTGTTTTAGGAGCACATGTACATTATTCTTGAACTGACTTTTCAGCAGAAACACAATTTTATTTTAACTGGAAGGAAGGAGTGCCTACTTCAAATCTCCAAGTTCCTGATTCAAACCAATCTAGGGAAAATTCTTTAAAGGAGCTTATTTAATATTAGTAGACAGATCACTAATAGGTTGCAAAGGGAATGCAGAAAGCCTGAAGACCTGTAAGATTACCAAGTTGTGTCTTTGTATTTATCCATCTGTATCCCTAAACTAACTTACATGTTCAAAGGTGTTTGTGTTGTTTTCAAACCCAGAAAATGTGCAGATATTTGGTGTAGGGTCACATGTGTTGCCTGTCTGGCTAAAACTCCAGGGAAGTCTTTAAGGCTTATTTGGTTTGTCCTTCCTAAATGAACAGTAAAAATGTAATGGTGGTTCTGATATTTGCTTAGTTAGCTGACTATGAAACTCAGAAGAGAAAAAGCATGAATTGTTTTGATCATATTTTAGTATCATGTTTCTTTCTAAATCTTGCACTGATATCCACAATATATCATAGGGAATTTCACAGCCAAAATATTAAGGTCAGCAACTTAACCTTATTGAGGTTAAGATCTAAGTTCCTTTTATTTAACAAGTACCTGTAAGTTTGTGGAAAACACTGATGAACAACTACAGAGGTGGAAGTTGAGCAAAGCAGTTACACTGACATGGTTCCTGGTTTGGATTTCGATCTCATCCTCCATCCCCCCAGAAGTCCCTATGGTGGTCTCTGTTTGGACAAACGAATGAAGAGCCAAAGGAGCTGATATTGCTCATTTGTTCATAATAACTTGTCAGTCAGAAAAACCCTGGTCCTTCCTGAGGAAAAGCCTGATGGAAATGTAGGGTTTAATCACTCAAGTAGTTGAGTAAAGAGGATCACCCAGCAAATCAGGGCTACAACAAACCAAAATTAGCTGTGTCAGGAGAGGGAATTATCAATATTGTTGGGAGAATGCACTTCTTTGGTCAACACTGTCCATGAACTTTCTTCTTGCAGAGCTAATATGGTTTTTGAACATTTCTCAATAGGTAATTTGTCCATGGCCAACCTACATGTGGAAGCAAGAGAGTTTCATGATGTGAATGTGGCCATTTTGTGCCAGAACTCAGAACCAGAGAGAGCCTTCCGGCTCTTCAGTTTATCTTCAAAAGTTGCATCTCAAGAATTATAGTCCCAGAAGCCCATTGACTCTGAGCTTTTAAGAAGAAATCTGATCAATTAATGCTCTGACACATTGTGGTGTTTTGTGGTTGTCCAAAATAGCAAAGGACTGCCTGATGATTGGGATGGTTGATTCTGAGAATGTCTTCCTGAGTTATGGCATTACATTTCTTCCTAAAATTTTGACTGGCTCATCCCTTGTGTTTTATGGCTTTTACGCATTGCAGATTTGCATCATTTTTTATCCTGCAATGTGCAGGCGTGTTCCCTTCACAACTGACTTAGTAGCTAATATATTACATGAATATTTCAAATTATTTCTTCTAAGGCTGCCTGTGTCAAGAATTAATGCCACCTACCCATGTCAGGAACCTTCTTGAACTTCAGTTTTAGTGCTTACCTTAAATAATCAAAACAAATTTCATCTGACAGTTTTATTTATTGCTTGTCAGTTTTCTTGGAGTGATAATGAGCTTCTATTCATCACACCAGGTTGAGATATTTTCATATTTTCATTGACATTGAAGGGCTGGAGCATGTCCAGAGAAGAGAACTGAGCTGGGGAAAGGTTTGGAGCACAGGTCTGATGAGGAGCAGCTGAGGGAGCTGGCAGGGGGGCTCAGCCTGGAGAAAAGGAGACTCAGGGGGAACCTTCTCACCCTTTACAATGCCCTGACAGGAGAGTGGAGCCAGTTGGGAGTGGGTTCTTCTACCAAGAAACAAGCAATAAGACCAGAAGAAATGGCCTCAAGTGTCTCCAGGGGAGGTTTAGATTGGATATTAGGAAAAATTTCTTCACAGAAAGGGTGGTCAAGCCTTGGAACAGGCTGCCCAGGCCACAGGTGGAGTCACCATCCCTAAATGGCTTTAAAAGCCATGTAGCTATGGCACTTGGGGACATGGTTTAGTGATGACCTTGGCAGTTCTGGGCTTAGTGATTGGACTTGATGATCTTAGAGGTCTTTTCCAAACCAAAAAATTGTATGACTCTTTATGTATTAAGTCTCATTCCTGGAATGTATTCCTTCAATAAGAGGAATCTGAATATCCCAAATCATGTTCCATCTCTGTTCTGTATCACAGAGAGCAGCGACACAGGACCTCAAAAGCTCAATGACCTCCTGTGTCATGTGAATTTGGGCTGCAGATCCTTGGTCAGGGCAGCTCTGGCAGAGATTAGGGGGGATAATGTATTTCTGTATCAATAGCTGGGAACAGGACACCTCACATGTCTCCAGGTGACTTTCTCCAGCCCTGATTGAGCACATGTGCCAGGTGAAACCATAGCACATGACTTGAAGTGATGATGTCTCCATGTGATGGAAAAAAAAAGAAAAATAGTACTCGCACCATCATCCATTCATGCTGCGTAAAATTCCAGTTATATATCCCACATTTTGCCATCCTTTTTTCTCATTTCGCACCCTGTGTGTGGGCACCATATTCAAATAAATATGTGTGTAAAATGTGTTTCTGCAAAATATTCAAATAAATTAGACTGATCGGTAAATCTGTCCTGTTTGCTATTATTGAAGGGAGTTACCTGTGAATAATATCTTATATACAAGAATGTCTCTAGCCTTAAATTAAATTCTGTCTCAAGGTATTAAGTAGGAGTGTAACAAAAAAATATTCACACCTGGAAACATTTCGTCAAGGAATTTAATAGAAATCATACTGAAAATATATAGATCAGCATATAGAATTACTTATCTCCTGTGGAAGAATATAATCAATCCTATGGAGGGAAAAAAAATCATTGTTCAGTTTGAAGCTCTTAAGAATTTCTGAGAAAATTTCCTTTTCTTTTTCCCCAGTGAAAGGCTATGGGAATTTTCCATATGGGGCTGATACCAGCGAATCACAGAATCACAGAATGGTTTGTATTGAATGGGACCTGGAAGGTCATCTCGTTCCAAACTTCCTGCCATGGGCAGGGACACCTTCCACTATCCCAGGTTGCTCCAAGCCCTGTCCAACCTGGCCTTGGACACTTCCAGGGATGGAGCAGCCACAGTTTCTCTGGGAATCTGTGCCAGGGCCACCCCACCCTCACAGAGAAGAATTTATTCATAACATCTAATCTAAATCTAATCCATATATCTCAAGGATGAGTGATGAAAAAGTGAAAACTTTTCAACCAACTCATGACATTTCCTACCTCTTACACCTAGAAGTGAGAGGACATGAGACATGTGCTGTAATCCACCTCTGAGTGGTAAAAACCTCTTAACACAGAGAGAATAGGCTTTACTTCCAGAGGTGGACATGCCCAATGTGCAGCCCTTGCTGAGAAAGAAATTTCCAGCAGAAGCCTAACAGCTCCCATTGTGCAGAGTGGGCTGAGATATTAAACACTAGGCTTAAAAAGATTAAAAAAAAAAAAATCAACCTTTCCAGTGCTCTGATTATTGTCCATGAAAAACGTGCTTTAAAGGAGCCAGTCAGCTTTCATCTGAACAGGTCAAGAAGGGAGAGACACCTTTAGAGCACGCATAAAGAGGGTATAATGTTCAGTTTGGGTACTGCCTTACCTGATGAATTCTGATTGCATCCTCATTTGACTCGTTTAAACTGTTACTAAATGTTCTTTAACACCCAGTGAACTAAACACATTGAGGAGAACTTAGTTTGAAAGCTATTATCGTATTCATTTCTTTTACACTTCTGAGAACATTGCTTATGGCACCTTACGAATTCCTGTGAATTCCCTTTTTAGTACCTTAGATAGAGGGTGTGAAAGAGAATATGATCAAAATTAATGCTGAAACATCTCCATAGGCAAAATACTGCCTGGAAAATCAGGCCTTAAGGAGAATTCACTGTTCAGCTTTGGCTTTACATTCACAGCTGAGTGTATTCTAAGTGTTTTATATGGAAAGCAACATAGAAATGAGCACTTGGCTTCCCAGTGAATTAGGAAATCCTACTGTTCTACCACTTTGTGCAAAGTATTGGAAAACCAGAGATGATACACAATCTGTAAACTGCAAAGACTCTCTTGTTCAAAGACATTGCTCTTCCATTATCAACAGGCCTCAAGACCTGCAGATGAAAGCCTAACAATCACAGAATCATGCGATGTTTTGGGTTGAAAGGAGCTTTAAAAATTGTCTAACTCCAACCCCTGCCACAGGCAGACACGGTATTCACTAGACCAGGACCAAGCCCCATCCAATTAGGCTTTGGACACTTCCAGAGATGAGGCAGCCACAGCTTCTCTGGACATATGAAAATGACCAGCTGGTATTTTATAAATAAATCAAAGAACAAGTTTTTAAATCAAATTTTTTCCAGTCCAAGGTGAAGTCAAATAATGGACAGAGTACTGCTGTTGAGAGGGGTAGCACTAAAGCGTTGATATTTAGAACCAGAGGAGTCTGTAATTTAGGTGTTTAGGGGGAAGTATTGTATCATTCCTGAGTTGTACCATCTTATCAAATAATAGTACACGATCTAAACCCCAAAATTTTCTCCTTATTCTTTGCAGAACCAAAGGGTGAATGTACAGAATTGCAGCTTCTGAGGGGTTTTGTATAACTAGATTATCACTGAAGTGACTAACAAAATTAACCAAGAGGTAATCTTTTTGCTAAATTCATATTCCCACTGGTGTTCTGAGAGTAAATCTTCATCTTTAATGCATTATTTTAGACATCCAGTTGGAGGTGATAATGTGCAAACTGGATGGCATTTCAATATTTCTGTACCCAGGTGTGGTTTGAGTCTTGCTGGTTGTGATTTCTCTTCAATTAGCTTCCCTTTATATTATGGGATCTTCTCTGATGAGCAAGTAGTCTTACCTAAACTGTATCATGTCCTCTGACATGAGATGGTTCTGGGGATTATTAGATCTAAGAAAAGTTCAAGTATCTCGTAGAAATGCAACCAAATTTGTATAATGTATATTTCATTATGTACAATGCAGATATCTGTAACCACATGCTCTAACTCTCTACAGAAAGAAAAGAGAAAGGAAAAAATGAAGTGGGGAGAAAAAGCATTTTTAGGAATCACTGCAGCTCATTTGACATAAATATCTTAGAAGGTCAGATTAATCATTAGCTTAAATTTTCCTTGCTCTGTGTTGGTTTTGCTGAGTATTGCAGGAAACCAGCTCTGTGGACATTTTTAGTTGGGTGAGATGTGTCCCATGTGTGGTGTTTATGTCAGATGTGACCTGATGGATATAACCACCTACCACATCTCCTGGGGCTCTAGCCTGACATTAGACATAGAAACTTGAATATTCTCTGTCTTCAAGAGCAAACCTGACAAACTTGGGGTTAACAGCAGAAAGAAGGCAAAGCATCGTGTACTTTTCCTGTCTACACAATACCCAGATGGCATCAATCTGGTATCCCCGAGAAATCCCTTGATAAATTGCAACATACGAGCAGATTGAGACAGTGGGCTTGCATAAAATCTGATGTGCATTTAGAAGGAGAAGAATATCTCAGTTTCCTGAAAATAGTCATTATTTTCAAACAGTTCATCACACAGTATTCATGAAATGCACTTGGTTTGTATGTGTATGTGTGCTTTTCTCTCCTAATCCTGTCGATTGCACTGTATTTTAAAGTCAGATGAAAGGAAGAACAAGCAAACAGGGTTTTTTCCAAGGCTTTGATGTCACTAATGTTCTGTCAACTGGCTTATTAAACCATACACTCTTAGTACTCTAAGCAAAAGCTTGAGTGCTTTACAAGGTGTCTAAAAATATACTGTGATCCTTAAAAGTATGATCATACTTATCGGACAAGACACTAAATAAAAGATGATGCTCAAGACCTCTTTTATATTTTATTCACCTCTACATATAAGTTTAATCAGAGCGGCAGAATTTTACATTCAGTCATAGTCTGTTAGGGAAGTCTTGTGGAGTCTGGAGGTGAGTTTTTTGCACTCTGTGTTTTAAAAACAGTTTAAACAACACCATCCAGCTAATTTCCAACACCGAGCAATCTGGAATGAAAATGACACTGAGAGAAGAAATTGCTTGCAACAATATTTTGTTGCAATAGAATACAACAATCCCACAAAGGAACAGGGGGATCTGTGATAAGTGTTGAGCTCACAAGACTTATACATAGTGCAAAGCAGCTAAAAATCTGTGTTGAATCCCAAGCCTAAAGTGGCCTGTTGCCCTGATGACAGTGACTCCATTCTTTCCCTGCAAAGAAGTTTCCTTGCTACTCCTATTCCCTGAGGGCTCCTATACTTGTCCAACCCTTTCAGAATTCCTGAATTCATTCCATGACATTAGAACTGACTGAAGAGAAGTTGTAAAAAATGTGACCAATTGGCCACATTTTTAGCTGGTGCAACCTACCTTCTCTTATGGGTGTGACTCAATAAAGATTTGTCTCTAGGCTTTCTTTTGTAAGAAATATAATTATATTGAGCCCTGAGAAACTTTGTAAACTACTTACTCATAGAATCACAGGATGGTTTAGTTTGAAAAGACCTTAAAGATCATTTATTTCCAAACCCCTGCCATGGGCAGGGACACCCCTTAGGTCCTCGTTCCTGCAACTCATAAAGTGAGAATGCAGTGCTATTCCCCAGTTTTTGACTTAGAATGTCTTTTAAAATAATTACTCCAAATTTGGAGAAGGTTTTGTATTGAACTTCTGGGTCTGTTGACATTAGCACTGACTGATTTTGGCTTCTTTGGGACCAGAATATTTTGCTTGGTTTCTTTTCCAACTAAACAGAAAATGTTTCCTTAGTATTTGTTCTATTACTTTATCTCAGATATGTTTTTTTCTTTTTGCTGCTGAGTAGCATTCCCAATAAAACTGGGTCACATGAGTAACAAGAGGGAGCTTCAGAAGACGAGTAGCTCTTGCTCTTTCCCTGCTTTCTGTTTGGTACTTTAAGCCTCTGCAGAGCTTTTAATCCCAGATCTCTGGATGGGATTCAACAGGCTTAGCAACAAAACATAAAAGCTTACCAAAAGTACCCCAGAAAGGACTGCATTCTGTCTGCCTTTTTCCTAGCTGATCGTTTATTCTTCTTGCTTTCATATCTATCATTTTTAATTACTTTTCCTCATTTTTGAAAGCCATATACCCTTGCTTTGCATTTCAAAAAAAATCACCTGGCTTCATAAACCCATGCAGTCATGCTGAATGGGGAATCTGCATTTCTACTTCCAAAGGCAGCCTCCAGGTCAGCACATGAAAATTCTGAGGTCAAAATGTTGCCAGTAATGAGATCTCAGTATTTCAAAAGTTCACATAGCTCTTTGTACAATGCAGGAGAATCCCTCTGTTTCCTCTGGTGCTGTTTCATGTTAATTTGGAAGCTGCAAACCAGCATGAAACATTTCAAATAAAACATCAGTTCATCTTGGATCCTAATTTATAGCTTTTGCAGAGTGCTGGGGTTGAAGCTGTTGAATTCTTAAGAATGAGAAAAAGACAGTATGTGAACCTAAGGAGCAGCAGAGAAATGAGAAGTGAGTTAATTGCAAATGTTCCAAATAAATATTTTACATGGAGACAGGATCAATTTTTTTATGCTTTACACTTCCATTATAAAAGGTGCAATTAATAATGATTTGTTTTATTAATATTTTTCCTCCTTCCCTCCCTTTTCCAAAGGATGCCTGATATTGTAGGTATAAATTAAAACGAATGAAACTTGTTTGCCTTTTTCTGATAGCCCTTGGATCAACTGAGGTGGTAAATTCATTCCAGTTCTGCAATACATGTTCTGGCAGAAGGAGGGGATCTGGAAGTGCTCATCACTGCAAACAGAGAAAGTTTTACATTTTAACACCCAGAAATTCTTCACCAAGTCCTTGAGGAAAAGTTGACACCAACAGTCCAACAGACCTCTAGTTGGAGGTTCCACAAATAGTAAATCCTGATCACCTGGAAGCCTGGATACTTTCATGACAGAACAGCTTATTTTAAAGTTTGGACCACTTATTTTCATCTTTCCTTCCTCATTTATGCTCCAAAGCTTTGGAGTATCAATGAGCAAGAAGTAGAGAGCAAAGGGGTTATGAGAAAAATTCTCATGCATCTTAAGCCAAACAAGATGTGGGCATCATGCAAATAATGTAAATTTAAGAAGTCTCATTTTACACAGGCATTGATGTCTACAGTTTGTGAGGGGACAAACATGAAGGTTAACAAATGTTAGTGTTAAAAAAAGAGGGGGAGTTGAGCACAAGATTTTCTTTCCAACTTCAGAAACATTTCCTTGAAAGCCAGATTCTTAGTGGCTGGCCTCTCATTCTGGGCTGTTCTAAAGTATGAGAACCCTTTTTGTTTTAAAACACTTCTTAAATTATTTTAGAATACTTATTGTGGCTCTATATGTGCCACCTTTATCATTTGTTCACAAAACATGTTTATTGCGTGTCTATAGTCCAAGGCCCTAGAGATTAGAGAAGCAGGGATCCTCTCTGAGCTGAGCCCAAGTTCTGAACCTTTAGAGTTTTTTCTGTTAATGTTTGCATCTATCTGAAAATGCTGACAAACTGGACTTCCAAACCTTCAGAAACAACCCAGAGATGCAAAAAATGTGATTTTCTCCCTGCTTTCTACTCCTTTAAACAAACCCAGCAGGGTATATCAGATGTAGATTGAGGATTAAGTTATAATTACAATCAATATCTTTTCCATGCTCCATTCTCCAAATAATATATATTTCAGTCAGTGCACTTTGGGGATTTATCTCTGTGAGGCCTGTTTCTGCCCAAATCAGTGTGTCTTTCCCTTTGATATTCCCACAGTGTTCACATATACCCTCAAACATACACAGCCCTGGGTAATATGTCTCCAATGCGATGAAATCAATGGGAACACAGCCTTTTTTGCCTGACAGTATTGTCAGGGTGTATTATCTGGTTTAGGCTGTGGCTTCAGTTCATAGCAGTCGTCAGTTAAATTTCCCTTTCTGAAGCTGAGCAAAGTGTGGTAATGTCACAGCCACAGGCGACTGCCGCTCACAGGACGGTTTACCGGTGGAGCTTAGCCTCCTGGCTTGTCACAGTGTATATATCTCAGGGTCTTCTTTTCCTTCCTACTCAGAGATTTCCAAGAATGTTGCCTGGAGCAGTCATGGGATGCAAAAAAAGAGAGATTTTTGTTCTGCACTTAGCAACATTACCACACTTCACACTCAGTTTCTGATAAGGGGAAATTTAACTGACTGCTCTGAACTAGATATACCAGATAATACACTCTGACAGTGCTGTGGATAAAGGCTGGCAAACCTACTAATTTATATTTCATTATCCCTGCACTTGGCTTAATCTGTTATCTCTTACTAAACGTTAGCAAGCTCACAAAGAGCTGCACTGAACAGCAGAAAATGGAACCACAAACACCTCTTGAACACAGGGTGGCTTCTGTGCCAGAGGGTAGATGGGGCATTTCGGCTACCCAACCCTCCCAAAAGTGAACCCACAGCACTGATGCACGGCCAGCTCTTTAAACCAAGGTTTGTATCCCCATACAACCACCTGTCTGTCAATGCAGAGTGGGATTTTTCCTTCCCTGGGTCTCTGAAGGGGCGTTTGTTCCATCTGTAGGTGTTCAAGATAGAGGTTCATCGGAAGAGCTGTGGTTGTCAACACAGCCCACAACTCCTGCTATTTCAGAAGTGGGTGATATACACAGATCAAAATGCTCCCTTGATTTCCAGTCTCCAAGGAATGGCAATATGAGTTAGAGCAGGTGGTGATCAAGTTTTAGTCTCCTCAAGGTTGAAATTAAAAGTTCATCATTCTGCACGGCCTAACCTGCTGTGTTAGTTGTCCATTTTTTTTCCTGATGCAATGAGCAAGAATAACTCCAAGAGCCATTTTCAAATTAATATCCACAGAAGAATATTGAGTATATGTAATAGCTGATTATCTGTAGGAGATAACTTCTTCTGTCACTGAGTGAAGGTAGATCAAGGAACCAAACAAAAGAAAATGTCATTAAAAGACAAAGTTTGCTTAATTACCCAAGAGAAAACCTTCAGGAGAAGGTTCAACAGCTGCTGTGTTGGTTTAAGGACTTGGTTATCACTTACCTGCAGTGAATCTATGGTCATGATACTGAGCCAAAACCAGGAGAGATAAATTTTCTCTGTAACTGACATGAAGCAAGTCTTTCAGCATGACATAAAGGGAGATCATAAACCCAAAATGCCCTTTTCCTCCCCTGGGAAAAGTGTATTTTATTGCTCCACAGTCAAGTATTCCACTTTATCTCTTGCCCAACATGGTTGGAATCTTCTTCCTTCCTTCCTTCCTTCCTTCCTTCCTTCCTTCCTTCCTTCCTTCCTTCCTTCCTTCCTTCCTTCCTTCCTTCCTTCCTTCCTTCCTTCCTTCCTTCCTTCCTTCCTTTCCTTCCTTTCCTTCCTTTCCTTCCTTTCCTTCCTTTCCTTCCTTTCCTTCCTTTCCTTCCTTTCCTTCCTTTCCTTCCTTTCCTTCCTTTCCTTCCTTTCCTTCCTTTCCTTCCTTTCCTTCCTTTCCTTCCTTTCCTTCCTTTCCTTCCTTTCCTTCCTTTCCTTCCTTCCTTCCTTTCCTTCCTTTCCTTCCTTTCCTTCCTTTCCTTCCTTTCCTTCCTTTCCTTCCTTTCCTTCCTTTCCTTCCTTTCCTTCCTTTCCTTCCTTCCTTTCCTTCCTTCCTTTCCTTCCTTCCTTTCCTTCCTTCCTTTCCTTCCTTCCTTTCCTTCCTTCCTTTCCTTCCTTCCTTTCCTTCCTTTCCTTCCTTTCCTTCCTTTCCTTCCTTTCCTTCCTTTCCTTCCTTTCCTTCCTTTCCTTCCTTTCCTTCCTTTCCTTCCTTTCCTTCCTTTCCTTCCTTTCCTTCCTTTCCTTCCTTTCCTTCCTTTCCTTCCTTTCCTTCCTTCCTTTCCTTCCTTCCTTTCCTTCCTTCCTTTCCTTCCTTCCTTTCCTTCCTTCCTTTCCTTCCTTCCTTTCCTTCCTTCCTTTCCTTCCTTTCCTTCCTTTCCTTCCTTTCCTTCCTTTCCTTCCTTTCCTTCCTTTCCTTCCTTCCTTCCTTTCCTTCCTTTCCTTCCTTTCCTTCCTTTACTTCCTTTCCTTCCTTCCTTTCCTTCCTCCCTTCCTTTCCTCCCTCCCTTCCTTTCCTCCCTTCCTCCCTTCCTCCCTTCCTCCCTTCCTCCCTTCCTCCCTCCCTTCCCTCCCTTCCCTTCCCTCCCTCCCTCTGTCTCTCTTTCTTTCTCTAATTTCCTTCTCTCTCTTCCCTCTTACCTCTTACATCTTACTTATCCAAAATTCACCATGTCCTTATGCTAGAAATTCAGGGACTAACACTGACTTCCATTCCAAGTGCATAATTTATGAATAAAGCTCTGTAAGTTTTGTGGACTATCTGACTTTTGTCATTCCTTTTTGACCACAAGGATCTCTTGGGTGCTCCCTTGCCCTTAAGGGTGGGATGCCACAGCATGACTGTAGGGATAGAAAGTATCTGAACAGGAAAAGTCATCATGCATTTAAGATGGATTGCAGTCTTGAGGTCCTTCTCAACAAGCCATGGGAAAGAGATGCTGAAGGCCACTTCAGGACCCTGGTATCATTCTTATATCAAATGTTATAAGACACTTGGGAGGTCTGAGAAGATATTTTCTTCTAAATAAAATTTTAAATACATGTAGGTCATGAAATTTATACTTCTTTGTAACAAAGAGTTGATTTTGATGAATTTCCTTAAGTTTCAAAAGAGAGTTCTAAAATGTTAAAATGTTCCATTCTAAGCTGCATAAACAGAACAATTATTTTTCCTGTGTGAGATAAATATTTGCTTTGAAATTTAGAAAAAAAATTGCTTAATGTTTTGATCAGAGCTCTCAATTTGTAATGTAAAAAATTGGCTTTGTCTGGAGTGGAAAGAACACAATGACACTAAATTCTTCAGAGACTGGACAAATATTTTCTTTATTTGAAATAATAGGAGTAGTGAAATAAAACATGTAGGTAGAAAAATGATGGAAATTCTTATGGACCCATCTCTTTCCACCACAGTTAGGTACACGTGGGATATTTCTGTGTGTGACTGGTATGTGTGAGAATATTTGCATCTGTTCTTATTTCTTCAGTTCACCTTCCTTATATTCAGTCCTTTCCACAACACAATAGCCTGCATGCTGTTATTTGTACAGCACATTTGCTTTACAAAAGCCTCAATATTTATTTTATTTCTTTACTTTCAGGGCCACCGTTTGTGCCACTTTGTGATGCTTTAGCATCAAAAGGGACTTTCATAATTTTTTCCGTATTTTCCATCAGACACTGTTGTCTGTACCTACTTCATCAGATATCACTGTGATCTCCTTTAAAGATTGTCAGGTATATTTTACCTGTATTTAAAATAGATTTTAATTTTTAACCTCAAGAAAGCCCAAAATGAGATTTCAGATCTAAATTAGTCTTTTTCTTCACATTCTTTGATTTCTAACATTGACAGTCTTCACCATTCAGCTTTTAAAATCCATCAAAACACTTAAACTGATTTGGCTTTGCATCATCTTAAATTACAGAAGTGGCTTTGTTTTGATTTTTCATGACTTACTGACTACAGAATCAAATATTTTTATGTTAGGATCTTGCTTTCTAGCACTTTTAACACACAAAAATGCATACTTCCTCCTACTTAGCTGCTCTTTTTTGTCTGGATCAGCATTCAATAAACATATTGTGAGGTACTAATACTGGCTAGATGAAATTTGGCTTTTCCTTTTAAACAAAAGCCTCTCTGAGGTAAGCACTGTGCTTAAAAAACAGACTCTGTAATACAACATGCAACAATGTTTTTTTTTTTTTTAATTTAAAACTTTGTCAGAGTTTAGATCCAATTTAAAGGGGAAGTAATGTTACATATCCTACCCATCAGCTAGGTGTGACTCTTTTGTAAGGTAGGAAAGAGTCTTTTTCCCCTTCCTGACTGTATTTTTAGTTTTATCATTTTTGTTCCTCCCTCCATCTGAAACAGGAACATCTCTAGAAAGACGATAACTTAGTTGGAATATGAAATCAGTAATTTCTGCTTAAGAAACAGAACCTAGTAACATTAAGGAAGAAAGAGAAAATGGGTGTTAGATTTTGCATGTCTATGTTTAGGATGCAAGCTGAATTCTTTTTATGTTGAGAGACGATTGAATGTGAAGACTCCAGGATTGCTTTTTTGATTTTTTTTTAATCATTCTGTTAATCTGTTGCTAACCCATGTTATATTAATTTGTTTAGTATTTCTAAAAAACGTCTGACATATGGAGAATATGGTCTTGGGCATACATATGCCAGCCTAAGGAATAGGTGATGTGGGTTCTCTTGCTGGCTTGGATATATATGTCCTGGATGTCATAAGTCAAGTGGTTTGCTGTTTCTATACCTGTTTATAAAATGGGGTAGCCAGTCACATCCTCACAAGGGTAGATCAAGAGAGATAAATTTTATAATGATGCTGAACACCACTGGACAGGGAGTAAAGGTGGCTTTGAGCTCCACGCTGTCAATTAGGATCACCCCGGGGCTTGTCTAAATAACGTATGGCTTTTGGAGTTGTTGTGACATTAATGAGCTCTGACGCTGCCCCATTTCTGGCCTCCCTTCAACACTCCTGGCCCATCTTCCTTTCCATCAGCTGAGGATGGACACAGGGATGAAGCCAAGCTTTTTGTCATTTGTCGTGGTGTTTGCTCCACGTTTGATAGGGCTCCTTGCTGAGGAGTTAACAGGGTCATCTTAAAACTCAGCCACCTGTGATCTGTGTCCCTTAGACAGTTGTTAGAATAAAGATTTGGAACAAAACCCCACAAATCCATGGCCCCAAATGCCACAGAACTTCCTCTTATTAGAAAGAAACTTACCACAGATCACAGAGGATGCTCTGACACCTTATAGCAAAGTTAAGAGAAGGAACAAAACACTCAGAGCCATAATATGATCCTGGCAAACAGAAGTCCAAGACTTTATTTGATATCCAAGGTTTTGTGCCAAACCTCTCTGATGAGGAATATTTTTAGATCAAAATTAGGACAATTTTCCAGAGCACGAACAAAGGCTAACTAAAGAAAATTCCTCATTCACCCTAAATCTAATGATGAGTTTAAAGTCTAAAGTTTAATTCTGGGAGAGGACAAAAGTAGTAAAATGGGTTCACAGCAGAAATAGATTTTTCAATATTATAGTACAGAGAAAATGTAAATATTAAGAAGATGGTGAAGAAGAAGAATGGTGATATCTCGAATAAGAAATATATTTGGGATATAATAATTTTTGCTTAATACTTAAATACTTCAACTTAGATTCTTCAATACTCAAATACTCAATTTTTTTCTACTGAAAAACTATCAAGAAGTGTTAGTTTTCTTTTTAGCCAAAAGAATACCCGACTGAAACCTGGCCTTGCAGTATCTTTTTTGAGATACAGCAACAGTTAGGAATCAACTTCATAACTGTGCCTCTGTGTATATGAGCCTCTACTCATCCCAAATTCCTCTAATATTCAGGGGTAACCACTCCTTACTCTCTCTTATTGAGTCACAGACCCATAGAATGGTTTTAGATGTCAGGAACCTTAAAGCTCATCCAGTTCCGTCACCCCCCTGCCATGGGAAGGGGTACCTTCTACTAGACCACGTTCCTCCAAGCCCTGTCCCACCTGGCCTTAGACACTTCCAGGGATGGGGCAGCCACAGCTTCTCTGGACAACCTGTGCCAGGACCTCACCACCCTCTAGGTAAAGAATTTCCTCTTAATATTGAATTTAAATCTCTCCTCTCTTATTTTAAAAATAATTTCCCCTAATCAATATCTGCCCATGTACAAATTTGCTCTCCTCATTTTATATGCTCTCTAAAGTGACTGCACTTTGTTTAAAAATATTTAAATATCCAGGACTCTGTGTCCTGGTGTTTGGAGGATCACTTGAGAGGTGGGACAGCTGCATTTCAGTCTGTGCTCAGTGCATGTTTGATTATTTATGCAGAGAGAAATGGCACCACCAGGAATGACAGAAAGCATTCCACCTCAGGGTATGTTCCACACTGATCATGGAGACACTCCCTTACCAACTGAAAGATAAAGGATTAATCCCCTCTGTGCATAAAAGAGGAACTGAAATGATTTTTCACATCCAAAGCGAATGTCCTAACTTCTTGTTTGTTCAGTAGAAAAGGATGGTTTACTTCTATGGCAATGATGTGAATCAGACTTGTTTATGACTTTTTTCTTTTTTTACATATGCCTAAAATTAAATTTTGCAGCAGATGAACAGTAATTTTATTTTTTTTTTCTTAAAATACAGTGAAATCTTGAATGAAATGGAATCGCTATTTTTTCTTCTTATTCCTGGTCTGTTACTAAGGCCGGATCAATTACAATTACTGCCAAAATTAAAGCAGTGATCAATCCTTTGTTTCCAAATGAAAGAACAAAAATAAGCAAACTTGAAACAAAAAACAGACTCACAGTGTATAAAAGGAAAGGAAGGGTCATTAAAGGATATGAAAGTTAAGAAGACATAGTCTACTTGCAAAGATGGGAAAATGATCTTTGGTGGTGGTTTTTGCTTAGATTTTGGAAGCAGACAGTTATATTTGTGAGGGGGAGAGATAAATCCCGGAACAACCGAGACATTTCAGTGGGGACTTCAGCTGTGTAGGTGGATGGGATGGAGTAAATCATTCACACACTTTATAGAGATGTCCACCCTGTGTGTTTGAGCTCAGTGACAACAGGACTGTAATCCCCCATATGAAGCTGTGTCAGGGGAGGTTTAGATTGGACATTAGGAAAAGGTTCTTCACCCAGAGGGTGGATGGGCACTGAAGAGTTTCCCCAGGGAAGTGGTCACAAGTACCAAGCCTGCCGAAGTTCAAGAAGTGTTTGAACAATGTTCTTAGGGGCAGGGTGGGATTGTTGTGGTGTCCTTGTCAGGGCCAGGAGTTGGACTTCTGGGTTCCTTCCAACTCAGGATGGTCTATTCCGTGATCCTAGAATTCTATGCTATAGAAGATGAATGGTGTCAGGGAGGTCCTGCAGGCAAAGGTGAAGAGGTTTTTTTGGCAGTCCCATCATTCTTTCCACACAGACAATTCAGGAATAACTCATAGTCTCAGTCTCTGAATATAAGTCCAAGATTCACACAATATTGATTCCCTAAGACTTACATTGTCTAAAATCTTTTTTCAGTCCCTCCCACTCCATAATTGTGCTGACTAGTACTTACTCCCTTAACTTTCAGCTTGACAACAAAATAGGAACTTGCTGGTGATGGTGGGTGTTCATCTGACCTATTTTAGGTGTCTGTGTGAGCTCAATTCCACTCAGTTGTGGAAATGCTTATTTCTTGCCATTGATCACAAAGACGGCCTAGGACTACCAGCTCACCTCCAAGCATTTACAGCTGAAGAGAAGGATTCCATTTAAATATGCTTTTCATGCTAATCTGAGAGTCATGGATAAGATCTCCACTGCAAAGCAACAAAATTTTAAGCTTAGCTTTTGGATTTCTCCCCTCTAATTTCTGATAGATGGTCATTCAGCTTCAGATGGCAGCATCCAGGGCTCCTCGGGGCATTATTCAGGGCCCATTACCTTTTGAGCTCTAATGATACCCTGCCAACAGCAATCCTCTATGTATGCCATTTATTCCATTACACTAAACAGGGGTAATTTGGTAAATTGAGTGTTTAAGTAGCCTAAAGGTAAATATTTTTTTTTCTCTTTTGCAAAATGATGATGTTCCCTTTGGCTTCAGTAGATTCTTGGTTTTGGAAGGGCTTATATTCATTTGCCTTTAATTGTTCTTAAAAGTGAAAGGTTAAATAATGCCAAAGAGAAAAAGGCTAAATCAAGCTCTGAAACAAATGTTAAATAAAACCAAAATCATGCAATCTGTAAATTTGAATCTACTTTTTATTTCAGATGCAGCTCTGGGTAACTTCATCCTCCCTGCTCTTTTTACCCAGCAACTAACCTGTCAGTGCTAAAACACCACGGGTAACTATAATATATTATCTTAATTACTAATTAAGGCCAGATTATAACTTTTTTTTTTTTTTTTTTTTACAAAATAAAAGCTAGAAGTGATTTTTTGATTAAAGTCTCTAAATAAAAACAAACTGAGTGTCTCAGTGTGAGTGACCTTTTTAATTTGGGCTACTGGAATTTAGTTAAATGAACAAATTCTTTGGTGCTCACCATGCTAGTGAAATGTTTTGAGTGTCGGTGACAATGTTGAGCTCTTTGTGTTCTCTACAGTTTGTTAGGTAAAAGAATGAGGAAAAAATTTAATGTCATAGACATCATGAAGTGTCCAAAACAGTCTACTGAGACAGTCTCATCTTCAGTTAACTTGAGCAATTAATTTTATACTGAAATGTAAATTAATTTGTAATTTTTTTTCCCAAGGGGAAAAAAAAAAGTTGTTTTTGCAAAGTAAGTTAATTACATCCCTTGAGTCTGTCCTGGTGTTTACCTCTTCCTACTCTTACAAAGTTGCATGCAGTTTAGGGGAGGAGTTTCTTCCAAAATCCAAATATTCCCAGTTTTCAAATGAGTTTCTGTAAACTACAGAAGTAAGAGGAAGCATGGAGTTGGATGGTTGACTCTTTAGAAATTTCTCTGCTGAAACAGATACTAGTTGCTAAGCTTAGGTCAGAAATCTGGCTTCCAGAAAGCTAAAATTCAGTAAAAATGATATCAAGCATCAGGTGCCGATGCAAATAATAGTGAAAGCAGTATCAGGATATTGCTCAATGTCTTTTCATTTAGGCTAAAATAAAAAGGGCCTTAAAATACCTAAAGGAAAAATTTCCTCTTCGTCACACCCCTTTTCTGGAGTATTATGCAATGACCAAAAACCATAAAGACTCTATCTCATTTATCTTTATACAGTCTCTCCCACCAATAAGTTATTTGTTTAGGAAAGCCTTAGAGCCACAGACCACAATTAACTGTTGGATCAGGCCCACCAGAAAGCCATGGCCCACAATCCAACCACCTCAAGAAACATTTTGAATTTCCCCAAGTCTCTGAGGAGGCAGAGGTTTTATTTTTCATAGACTCTACTGTGACATGTGTGTTAATCCTAAAAAGGACAGTGCTTTTTGATATTCTGTCATGAGAATAGATAGCCAAGAGCTCGGAGGTGAATGGAGCTTTGGGCTAACAGGGATTTACTCCAGAATAAACACTGGCCTGCTGGTTGCTGCCAGGCCTTATTGCCCTTAGTGAGGGTCACTGAGCCCTGGGCTAAAGGAAATCAGAAAGGTCAGACTCATCCCACTTAATGACAGCTACAGAGAAATTGAACTAACCAAAAGTCTGATTGAGGTTTTTGTCAATGGGGAGGTAAAAGCACCTCCCAAAGATCACTCACTTTTCCTTAGGACAAAGGCTAATACCCTTTGGAGAGACTTATCCCACTCCAGTTTGGAATCATAGAATCCTTAAGGTTGGAAAGGACTTCCAAGATCATCAAGCCCAATCTTTGACTAAATGCCACTGTGCCCACTCAATCATATCACGAAGTGCCCTGTAAACCTATTTTTTTAACATTTTCAGGGATAGTGGCTCCACCACTTCCCTGGGGAGACTGTTCCAAAGCTTAATTTCTCTCCCAGTAAACAAATTTTCCTAATATCCAGCCAATTTCTACCAAGGGAGTCTACAGAAGTAATAGTATCAAAGGATCATTTAGGTTGCAACAGATCTCCGAGTCTAACCATTAATTCAATACCACTGTGTTCAACATTAAACCACATCCCCAAGTGCCACATCCACACCCTTTTGAGCAATTCCAGGGATGGTAACTGCCCCTTCACTGGTGCCTAGTCCCTGGTTCCCTGGTGCCTTCGTGCTTATTCCAGTGTCTGACCACCCTTTCAGTGAAGGATTTTTTCCTAATAGCTAATCTAAACCTCCCCTGGCACAACATAGGGCCATTTCTTCTCATTTTGGAGAGACAAGATTGTATTTTTTTATTGGCTCAAGCAAGACTTGTCCCATTCTTTCCCTAACTGGCCCAAAGCAGTCCAGCTTGCTGTTTAACCATTTGAGAACATGGTAGTGTCCCTAAGCACAGGATAAACTCTCCCAAAAAGGTGTGAGAAGGAGCACCCAAGGCATGTGTATACTGGCAGGGCTGTGTGGATGCTCTCCTCCATCCCAGGCTGCAGATCACACTCGCCTGACTTGTGCTCCAGCAGCCAGAGCCTTATTTTCTTGTATGCTAAATACACTCCTTTTTAAAGGCAGACACTCAGATTTAAAGAGATTGCTATGATTAATATTTTAACTCATGGTAGAGAGGGAAGCAAGGGTTGAGATACTGGAAAAGCATTCTGATAAGAATGTCTTTTTCCATCAATTTTGAACTTTTTGTCCTTTCAGCAGTTGAAATGTGTGATGTGAGTACATTTATGTACAAAGAGGATGAAGCAGGGGCAAGATGTAATTAGTCATACAACATGTAGTGTACTCTCTACATTAAAATGTGTTTTCCTCTTTGCACAAAAAAAAAAAAAATCATTCACATGGAAATAGAATAGATCCCTGTGGTGATTAAAAACTCCAGTAGAAAGATACATATTTAATGAATAGATAGCATAGATAAAGGGGAAGAATGCATTTACAGTAGAAAGCAGCTAGAAGGACTGTGTAGCCTTTATTGCAGTGCAGAATCAGCTGGAAACACGGGCTTATTAAGTTGTTTAAGTACACAGGCAAGGGATTTAGGAAGGAGGATGGCAAAGCTGAGGATATGTGAGTATAAACAGCATGTGGTATTTTAGGTGCAACTACAGCTTGACTGGAAAATGACACTGGTTGAATTCACACTCAACTCTTGCTCCAGGAAGAAACTCAGAGTATAAAAGGAGATGAATTATGGTCCTTGGTGCTGGTTTGTCAGTCTTATCAAGTAATCAGGTTGTCTGATCTACACTAATCAAAGTAAAAGTAAGAAGTGCACTGTTTTCTGGATCTTGTTGAATAAATTAGATGCAGCCCAGGCATGAGATAAAATAATCCCTGTTTTCAAGGTGTAGTCATATGGATACATGCTTAAATACAATAGTAAAACCTTAAATTTGTTATAAGGAGTTTCAAGAAACATCTGGGGGACACGGTTTAGTGCTGGACTTGGCAGTGCTGGGTTTACTTTGTCTTGGTGACCTTAGAGGGCTTTCCAACCTTAGTGATTCTCCTATGATTCTATGAGGTCCCACACCCTCTCATGTCCTCCTTAGCATTGGGAGAAGCTGGGATCAAGCCAGGACCTAAGTTTAGCCATCTGAATGGACCTATAGATGTGAGTTAGCTGTTCTCACCTCTCTTGAGCATCAGCAGAGAAGCTGACTTTAACTGAGCAATATATTTGACCTGTTTTAGACTTTGGGACTCGTAAATTTCTCCTTGGAAATGCTTATTTCTCTCTTTTACCTTTAAAGGGAAGGCAGGCAACAGATGACTCTTGGTGAAATGAATCCCATCCCACATCTCTCAACAGCCCAGATCCTGTTGGATGCCATCAGCAGCCGGCAGGCAACAGCAACCCTGCAAGAAAGATGGTTGAGAAATAGAAACTGGTAGAGAGCCAGGAAATATCAAATGGAAAATTAGTTCATTAGAAAAGGAGAGGCACAAGGTAACACAAGGGTCTCTTTCTTGTTTCCCGTAGGAAAAAAACAAGAAAACAACTTTTCCATAAAGAAAAGGTCTTTATTTCTCCTAAACCATTGCTCTGAAAAAACTGAACACTGAATTAATAGGTTCAGGAGTTTAGGATGTTTAATTTGAAAAACCCACTATGAAACTGAGAAAAATAAGCAACAGTTTTGTCCAAAAATTTTAAAATAAGCACTATTGAATTTTTTCTGTCTGCCCTAAAGCCAGTGGGACTTTTCTTCTGGGATGTTTCTTCTGTCTTCTGACCCCCCAATCCCTTACTTTTGCAGACATTTTTACAGTGAGTAGAAGAACTAAAATTATAATCTGAGGAAGACAGACTAAATAATAAATGTGCTCACATTTGGGGATCATTTCAGGTGTTCTCTAAAGCTCTGTGAAGCAGTGTGGGTAAATAGAGTTGGTATTAGTTGGTTATAATTAATCCCAGTAGTTTTAAGGCAGAATCTTCCTGCTCCAGGGGTTCAGAGAAGGAGATAGGTAGAAAGGCAGGGAGGGATTCTCTGGAAAGTGAACGGATGTAACAAATCAGTTTATTCAATCCTGGCAACGTCTGATGATTTGTTTCTTTCTGACTGAGACCTCAGAGCTGCACTCTGCCGAAGAAATTAGCATTTTTTCCAGCTGTGCTTTTGCCCTGGAAATGCACAAAATACAAGTCCTAAGCCCCTTGAAGGAAAGACTACTCAATAGAAACAGAAATAAAACAACAGATATGCTTTTTTTCCTCTTAGTTTTCCTGCATTTATTCAAATAATTTCCCAAAGTAAAATAGTGATTCAGAATGATAATTTTTAAATGCTTAATCAATAAACAAAGTCTCCTACTTTGCATCAGGCAGTTGTAAAGGACCCAACTAATTGAGAATAGATAACAAGTGACATACTAAAAAAATACAATTAATGCATGAAAAGAAATCCAGAGCTCCTTGCAGTTGAAGTCTATTTTGAAAATGCTCCAAAGGTGTAGCTCCCAAGGACATTCCTACTTTCTTTTGCCCATTGTCATTCTTATAGCCCATTCTTTTGCCCATATCCTTCTTATAGCCCATTGTCAGCAGAGCAGATAAAAGAAGTAAAAGTAGATGAGATACACCTCACCTAAAAATCAGATAAATCCTAGAGTTCTCTAGTTTCCATCTACAGTCCTTGGAAAATAAACTTGAAGAGAAATTCATCCTGTCTTTCAGTAGATGTGTAAGAAGATATTTCTGCTCTTGAAGTGTCTCTGTAAGGAGTTACCTTTTCTTCCAAGTGAGCTGGGAGTCAGGTGTAAAATGCACAGTTGGTTCTAGACAAGGACAAGAAGAAAGGGAAAAGAATCACATGATGGAATAATCTTCAGTATATTTGGATTTTCCTGAAACCATTCCAACAGCCCAGTATAAAACAAACCCAACAAAAAAACCTAGAGAAAATCAATGTTGCATGTCATGTGGTCTAAGAACTGGTCTTTGTGAGGAAAGAGGAAAATGGATGTTTCAGAATAATACAAAAAATGAACAGACAGCTGGGTGAATTTGAAACATAACAGTAAATATTTAGTAAGACAGTGGATCAATGAAAAAAATAGAAGCGAGAGAATGCTGCAGAAACAAGATCAGCTGCAGTCATATATCTGTAAAAGAATGTTTCTGTGAACAGTAGGGAGAAACACTAGGTCAAAATAACAAAAAATAAGGCTTATTTAATGAAAGTAATTAAATTGTTGTAAGTTTTTATTTAATAAGCAAACTAATATTAACATATTTCTCAAAAAATGCAACAACTAAACACAAAAAAAAAGATTGGAAAACAGAAGAACTTGAGAAAAAAACATAGGTATAAAATGGCTTTCTGAAAGGGTTATTGTATTTTCTGATTCTTATTTGTATGAAAGACCTTTTTAGGACATGTGGTGCCACCTTCTAATAATATATAACTTCTCCTTTGGCTATGGAGATACTCTTAATGATGAGTGTGGAATGGACATTGAAATTTCAGTGCTTGAAAGGCAGAATAGCAGATCCACACTCCCATGATGTGCCTTCACTTGCAGTTCTGAGAACTGAGAAGAAAGATATTTGTTAATGAGGTTTAAAGCACCAGGGCTGTGTCCTGTAGGACACCTTTGGTGCCTACGGCCTTTATCTATGGAGTCACCATGAGAAATGGTTTTATTTTTCTCCCAACAAATTCCCTTTCATATTCCAGCGGAGGCATGCTATTGATCATTGCATGTCTTGTCTCACAGTTTGAAAAATTGGCTATTTAGGTGGAAAATCCTGCAGGAAAACAAGCATTTCTTCCAATTCATTTACTCAAGGCACTGTCACAATAGGCCCTAATACAGGACAGATAAAGGAAGGCATTTTTAATTAGGTTGCGACAAAGGATTTAATATTTTTTTTAAGAATTAATATGGGTCATTTAGTAGTAACTTGTCTGAGGGGCTTGTACATTAAAGCATCAGATAGCTGGGAAATTTTTGGTACAAATTAAAAGTTGGTCCTGCCAGTACAACAAGACGCTAAACGAGTTGTGTCAGCTCTGGATACGCACAGGTCTACACGCATCAATGCCCATCTGCCGTGCAGGAAAAACCTGCTACACTACATACCCAGTCTTGTTAAACTTGAGACTTGTTCAGAAGAACTATGGCATTAAAGGGAGGATATCGTGAAACTTACTGTCAAATAATGCCTTCCTTTCTTATGTCATTTTGCCAGCGGCTTCTTGGTAGCTCTCCACCTTGGACCTATCTTTCCAATGTATTGGAGAGGATATTGAATCTGTCAGTGCATATGCAGTTATTTTAGGGTAACTAATTGCAGACAGCTCATCCAGCTGGACAGCCAAAGCAATAATATTAAAGATTAATGCTCCAGTTCAGCAAAAAACATGGGCATGTGCATATCCCTGTGGCTTCACTGAGACACTTAGGGGAAGGCTTGTTGAACTAAATATATTACTACAACAGAGCCTTAAAAATTATGAATTCACATCCCAGATGCCATGAAAACAGTTCTGAGAAATCCGAAAAAATTACTGAATCTGACTAACCCAGGTTTAAACTTCTAAATAATGCTATAAAATACAATAATCATAGAATCATAGAATAGTTTGAGCTGTAAGGGACCTTTAAAAATCATCTAGTCCAACGACCTGCATTGAGCAGGACATATTCAAATAGATCAAGTTTCTTATAACTCCACCCAACTTGACATTGAATGGTTTCAGGGATGGAGTATCTACCACCTCTCTGGCAGTACTGATCCTGGAACAGACCCTTGAGAAAAAAAATTGCTTGTCCCTTATCTCCATCTGGACACTGAGCCACTGACATCCTGGATGCCACAATCCAGTCAGTTCCCCATGCACTTAAGAGTCAATCCCTCAAATTCAGTTTAGAGAGAAGGGTGTCATGGTCAAAGGCCATAGAGAAGTGCAGGTAGATGGTGTTCACAGCTCTTCCTTTGATCATTGGTGTGCTCACTCCATCATACAAGGCCACAAAGGTGGTCAGGTAGGTCTTGCCTTAGATGGAGCCCTGTCGACTCTCTGAAATAACCTCCCTGCCCTCCATATTCCCTAGCATGGCTTCTAGGAGGATCCATTCCAAATCTTCCCAGGCACAGAGGTGAAGATGATAGGTTGACAGTTCCCAGAGTCTTCCTTCCCACCTTTTGTAAAAATGACAGTGGTGTTTCTCTTTATTCAGTCACTGGACGCTTCACTTGACTGCCATGATTTGTCAGATATGATGAAGAGTGGCTTGACAATTACATCACTGACTCCCTTAATGCTTGGGGATGCATCTCATCTAGTTCCATAGACCTGTGTAGGTTCTGGCTCCTTAGGCGAACCTGGTCTTCTCTTACAGGGGGAGGGATGTTGATCCCACAGTTCCTATCCTACTCCCTGCCCACTCAAAAGGTGTGGGAAGAGGTAGTGTTAGTGAAGAATGAAGCAAAAATCTTTCTCAGTACCTCAGCCTTCCCTTCATCCATGTTATCAGTTTGCCTTCCTTGCTTTTCAGGGAGGACATTTTCTTTGACCTTCCTGTTCTGGCTGACAAACCTGTAGAAGCCCTTCCTGTTACACTTTGCATTTTATCCTGTTCATTGCCTGTGCTGCCCATGTTGATGTAGAGGCTTCAGCTGGGCTGTTGGCTTTTTCAGTGTCTTAGAGGAATACCCTTTAGTTCCTTTTATGTATTTCACTTGTTAAATGCTAACAATGTAACAAAAATAAATGATGATAATATTATTAAAATATAACAAAAATAATACAGAGTTCCTATTGCTGGAGCTCTCTTTCTTGGAAACGATCAGGTTATGATAAACTAGATTAATTTGGGCCTGAAAATTTACTCCCAGTGTGGGAATCCTTCCGTTTTTCCTCTCACATGATTTCAGCTATATGAAAATGGGATGACAAATCTCACATATCTCTCTATAGCCAAAAGAAATGAATAGAAACCTCAAGGGGGCAACACATTCCATTTATTTTAGGATGCACTGAATTGTACTTTGGATGTTCCTGGTTCTTTTTGTCATCTGCAAGGGTCAAGACTAACTGCCCGCTTTTGGATTTCAAATGTTGGGTGCACTGAATGCTATCTTACAGGTTCACTGCCTTCTACTGGAATTTTTTTCTATCACTTTAATACATCTCATATATATGTGCAGTAGAAAAACATAGAAATAACTATGCTAAATAAGTCTCTCCATCAACACCATTCCACCCAACTCATGCCAAGATGGGTGGAAATATAAATGACAGCAATGTTTGGCCTGCCACTGACACCTATCCACACATAAACAGTCACAGTTAGATGAGATGCTTCACAGTTTCTCTGAATATTTAATTAGTACAAAAACTTGGTTTCTTTGAGCTCCATCAAAAATAAAATTAAAAAGCCTAACTTCATTTACCTCGCGTTGACAACAATGAACATTAGAACTTCCCCCAGTGCCGCAGGTTTAGCTCTGTGGCTAATGCTGAGATGTTGGCAATCAGAAAAGACTTGGGGCTAATCACACTTCTTTATCACCACAGGGATAAACTTAAGTGACAGACAGGCATGGGGTAATTACTTTTAATAGTTTCCCATTGCTCTGGCTGATGACACAGTGCTAAAAAACCATGCTCCCCCCCCTCAATAAACCAGAATTTCACTTCCGTGGCACTACATCTTTATCATCGCTTCGTTACTTCAGGGGAGCTGTGTTCTATAAAATGCCTTTCCCTGTGGCTTAAAGTAAAGATTTTTTAAATAAATTAATACAGTTTATGTTGGGCATCTACCACTTGAAGGGCTAATGATTATTGACTACCCTCCAGCAGACATCAGGGAGTCTAGCCTCAGGCCCTTCCCGCTCGCCCCAAACATGCCGAATGTTAACACATGTTTCTAGATCCTGGCTGGGATTGGACACAAACAAGGCAGTCAGAATGGACCATTTAGTGTACAAGCCAAGATGACAGATCTCTGCTTAATACAAGGAAGACAAAAATTCGTATCTTATTGAAAAAGGCAGAAGAGCCCCGGGTGCTTTCGCTTTGTGATTCTGCAGCAAAAAGTGGGTTGTGTCAATATAAGTCTATGTCACCCGCTCGCAGCTGCCACACTGAATTGACCCTGCTAGCTGCAGACAGAAAGGCCTTCCATTTCCAAATTCTCTCTAATGCTCATCTGCGAGAGTGAGCATGAGGTGGGAAAAAACCAAGTTACTCCTAAGTATGGGAGAGAAAAACAAAACAAAACAAAAATGTCTTAATGCTGTGAGACTCTCCCTGCTCACTGTTTCTAATGAAACACTAGGAAAAAAAATTATCATCTGAAGGCATATCTGAGGATGCTCTGACAACGTGAGCTTTATGTTTTGTAAATCATGGTCTTGTAATTCCTTGTAAGACTCCAGATCCTCTTCAGATAGAACAGCAGAGCATTAAATATTCTTGTAACGCTCACCAGAGCTTAATTACTAAAAGTTGAAACATCTTTTAAACTCTGTGGTTTTTTTTGTTTTGGTTTTTTTTTTTTTTTTTTAATTCCCTGGGTACTCCCCAAAGGAAAGCTAGAAAAAAAGTTGAAGAATGTGCACAATAACTATTAGTCAAGACCATGTTTCCAAGGGGAGCAAAAGAAGATAATTTTGAAACTAAAAATATGGTATTTCTTTATACCATTATAGTTTAAAATGATAGCATTCACTGATGTGTCTGTTTCTCATGTGTATATTTTACTAAGCTCAGATATTCACACTAGTTAAAAGATTCAACTGAAAACAAACAAAAAAAAAATTACAAAGAGAAAAGTTCCCAAGTTTCCTAAAAAAAAAAAAATATATATATATATATATATATATATATATATATATAAAGAGAGAAATCTTTAAGTAGGAAACACAGAATTCTATTGATTTATGGAGAAATATGATAATTTAGGGAAGCTGAAGATAGGGCTAAAATTATAGAACTATGTCAAATATGTTTTTTATGGCCCTGCTCAAAGTCCATGAAAAGGTACCAAGAAAAGGCTTTCTTTACCTCATTTCAGCCTACATTCAGGTGAGTCATAATATAAGTAAACACAGGCAGTAGAAAGAGAGCATATACTGTTAGCAGAAGATACAAATTTGCTCCTTTCTGTGTTGTAGTGGGGAACTAGTCAAGCTTTCATCAGCTCTTTATGTGAATTTATTATGAAGCACTGGATAGTCCAACTCAATAACCTGACTTGTAAATACACCTCACCTGACTGTGAAATCTTCAGAAGTGGCGGGGTCCTGTATGAATATCTGAGAGGAAAAATGGATCTCACCTAAATGTAACCCCCTGAAGGCAGCAGTCTAATCTAACCAGCTGTCTGTGTTTTTTCTGTATGAAAGAGAGAGAGAATCATAAAGGCTGGAAAAGACCTTCAAGATCTTGAGGAAGCCATTCACTGGTCTTGCAATGGCTTTCCAAAATCCTGTGGAAACTCTTCTTTTTCATAGGCTTCCCAGAGAAGCTGTGGCTGCCCCATCCCTGGAAGCGTCCAAGGCTAGGCTGAATGGGGCTTGGAGCAACCTGCAATAGTGGGAGATGTTCCTGCCCATGGAGGGGATGGAACAAGATTAACTTTAAGGTCCTTCCAACCCAACCCATGATTCCATGATTCTGTGTAGTTTGCTATTTCTGACTGCTTTAACCCACCTGTGAATTCATAAATCCTTAAGATCAGTACCAAGTCCATTCTCTTGCTCTGCAGCCTGATGGTGAGATCTGGTCATATCCAAACTGCAAAACTTATCTACACTGCTCCTTATCCCAAGATAAATCAGAGTTTCTCAACAAAAACCTGCTCTGGGACTGTTTATGTTTTAAATTCCACTTCTGAAATGCTTGGAAGAGTGTTAAATGACTGGATGTAAAAGTGAAGATTTGAGCTGTGTGGCAGTTTGGACAAAATTTAATGAAGAAAAGTCCCATTATTTCTCTCCTGCTCCAAGAAGATCCCTTAGGAAAAAAAGTTTCAATTCAGTTTCAGTTGTACACACATAACACCAGCTTTCAAAAAAGTGTTCTAATTAATGTAATTTATTATCAGCAATAGAGAAGACTTCCAATATGTCACCATGATTTTCATAAAACATTAAATTTTTTGTCTATTACAGAAGAGTCTGAAGAGTTACATGATCTCACAAAAAGTTTTTAATAGTTCCATACATAAAAAAGCATAATTTAGTCAAAAGAAAGATAATTAGGATATTTTTGGATGGGGTCTGGAACCTTATTCTTAGGGTGTCCACATATTCCAATGCTTTTGAAAAAGGAAACTGATTTAGGAGAGCATACAGTCTGGGCTGACATAGTTTGCTTTAGTTTCTTTTAGTTCTGAGGGGAGAAGGATGTGGAAAATATGGATATTACTTTTTTGATTTCATAATGTTGAGATGTTTTTTAAAAGTGGCTGATTTAACTGGAAATTACTAAGAGCTGTACTATGTAACTGTGAATATCACATGTCATTGCAGTGATTGCCAGAGAGCTACCCCAGCTACCCCAGCTGCTACCTAATGTCAATGAAATCTGTTATTTAAGGTTGACTTTGCTCATAAATAAATATGTGGGTCTTAAAAAGAGTGACGACAACAATGTGATGCAGTTTATGAGGCCTTACTTCATAGCTCTGCTCTCTGACATGCAGAAAAATTGGATAATAAATCAGAATTTGTAAGGTGAATTTGGAGTCACAAACAATACACAAACAAGTGTATTATTTTCTGAAACCCTTAATAAGCTGTGTATCAGGCTGTGTTTCCCTTCCCTTTTTCCCTTTTGCCAAGGCAGTAATGTTTGACAGAGGGCTCAGGCTTTTGCTCGAGCACCAGTCGGAGGTGTTTAACGCAGCCCATTTTCTTTGAGGGATACTGACAGCAACTCTCCACTGAGATCAGATCAAGTCAACAATAGGGAAATGACTGAGTATAAAAGTTAATGTTGCTCGGTCATGTCTCAATAGAATGGGCTGACAATGCAAAGAATTAACAGCCTGAAGCCAGCAAATGATGCTTTACAACATCGTGCAGACTTGAAAGTGTGGTCAGCTGAAAGACTCACCCACAAGATCTTGGCACTTACTTTACTTGTGCTACTAATTTGCCAAACAGTGTAAGGGCAGAGAGTTTATTTCTGGGTGTCTTGTTCCCACCCATCTCTAAAACAGGGATGATAATTATCCTGTAGTTTATTGCAAAGGATGGGAAATGGCTAAGCCATGTAATTCATTTAATTCTATCTACAGACCTAATACAGTTGTTGTGTTGTTTGAGCTGTTATCAACCTGGAGGTCCTCTTTGTTTCTCTATTGCAGGCTTTGGATCCCATGGCAGACAAGGCAAAATGTGCCCACTCACTCCTCAGACTCAGTGGTACAAAGATCAATATTAGGACAAGAGGGAATGGCTTTAAATTGAAAGAGAGGAAGTTTAGATTGGATATTAAGAAGAAATTCTTTACTGTGAGGTTCATCCGACCCTGCAAGTGTTCCAGGCCAGGTTGGATGGGGCTTGGAGCAACCTGGTCTAGTGGAAGGTTTACCTGCCCGTGGCAGAGGGTTAGAACTGAGTGATCTTTGAGGTCCCTTCCAACCCAAACCGTTTAGTTTCTCTGATGAGTCTGTGATTACCTTCAGCTGCTGAGGAGCAGTGAGGCTGTGAGATCTCTCAGCTGAAAGGTTGGGCTTTCCCTGCTGCAGTTCCTGGTGAGGAGCAGGGGGGTGTACCAGCAGTTTGCTGTATTCACCAGAGATGATCAATTCAAATCCTGCAACACACTGTGGTCCACAGCCAGTGACACACAAGGGGATGGGGTGGTTGAGGAAGGAACATCCCCAAATTGCTATATCTGATTTTAGCATACCTTATAGAATGTAGCCATAAATTCCCACAGAATATAAGTGCTTTACTGAAGTATTTCCCTAGTTGTAGTGCCCGTTATTAGTTAGAGCAAATGAATCTACTGGAACTTCTTTAAGAACACAATGAATCAGTTTGAAGATTTTCAGGTGCAGACTTAATCTTCCATTACATCTAAGAGGAAACAATCTTTTATATTATGCACCCTTAAGTGTCTCTCAAGATTTCTGGATGGTACATCAATGAAAAAAATATCACAGCCAAGCATGCAGGAGCAAAGCAGGGCAAATATGTACTTTTTTTTTCAACTTTTTTACTTCTTGACAAGCTCAATCCCCTTTTGGGGCTCACTCAGCATGCTTTGAGAGCACTGGCCATTCTTCCATGGGTTTATTCCATCCTCAGAACAGCCCTGGAAGGCATGTCCACACCATGCAGTGCTGAGAGCTCACTGCACACGTGCTGACTACTGAATCAGAACTCAGGCAACTCTCCTGCTAAACCTCTTGCTTCAGAGCCAGGTGGTTCTGTGCTCGACTGCAAACTGCACAGGCAAGGGCTCATTTAGAATTCAGTCAGGTATCCACAGAAAGGTGCCAGATTGTAGTGTCCATTCTGTAAGAAGAATTTAGTTTGCTGAAGACAACCAACTGGTACAATTGGAAATGTTTTTGGGTCTTAAAGAATTTACAGAAGTGCTGAACCCTTCTCCATTTGCAGGATAGTCCATAGTTACTAAAGTTACACTGACTGCTGACTGCTTTGTGAACATCAAAATTTAAGGTGGGATTGCATTCCCCAAATGCAGGTATCTAGTGTCATTTTAAGCATTGAATAAGTGCCTTGGGTACCCCAGGGTGTCTTAGGTGACACTGTAATGTAGTGTTTAGGAACTGCATCCCACTCTAACGATGCAGAGCCAGATGATGAGGCAATTATACCCTTCTACAATAACTTTCCCCATCTCTCTAGGATTGTTATAAGTAAAGTCTGTCTGGTTTGGTTGTAAAGTCATGCATGTCCTTGTCGTAAGTCACTCTCCTAGGTCTCAGCATGATGCAACATGTACTTATGGGAGAAAGAAAGACTGTAAATGCTTGCAATGGTTAAATACCAACGAGGTCTGGTCCAACAAAGCTTTACACTGACTCAGCTACTAAGTAAGACTGTGTTAACTACATAGCAAGCACATTTATATTATGAGATTTGAAAGGATAATCTCCACTTTCAAGTTGGCAAGTGGCTTTGAATCAGACAAATATGAGACAAGGAGCAGAAAAAATACTTAGATATTTTCCTCCGCTTTGTGGAATATATTGATAAACGTATGTTGCCATTTAACTATTCATCCTGTTGGAGAAAACTGGTTAACCCCTTAAGTGTTTTGCCCTGAAGGCAGACATTAAAAGTTAATTATAACCACATGGGACAAGCCCCTGGAGGACCATGACAGCATTAAGCTGCTACCAACCAAGCATGCAGGATGTGCAGCACTCTCAGAGAACACCATGTACAAAAATGATGCTGTCTCCTTGAATGAGTTTTCAGAAGTTAAAAACATGCTACTTTTTGCATGCACAGTAAAAAGGCAGATTGCAAATGTTCTACTCAGAGCAGAAAAAAAAAGCTTCCAAGTGAAGAATTAGAGCAAATGAAAGCAGGAGTAAAGTGATTAAGCAACGTAGTGTAGTGACTGACTACCACGACACTGTTTTACTCACCACTGAGAGGAGAATATGGTGAAACCTCTTCTAAAGACCTTGGATTGCTGCCTCATTATAAACCTTTCAGTACCATATATGGCCTATAAGACATTTTGATTTTACCTCTATGAAACGGGAGAGGAGATGACACCTGTCCTTGGAGAGGATCATTTAAACCATATGGATATTAAAAAAAGAGAGCTTAGTTCTAAGGGAGAGGCACTAACTCTGTCTGTGCAAGTAATTAAGAGTGGCTGCAAGGCACTGAAGAGGGGATGGTCTGCACCTATATGTTTAAACTTTCTTCCTTTGTATTAAAATACCTGTATCTAAATTAACTGTTGGGAATGGTCCCTGTGCTACGTCCAAACCATGCCGGGGACTGTTTAGGAGAAACCCTTTTGTTTTAGACCAAATAATATGTGAAGGAGGGTTTTTTTAATGATACTGTGGGTAGAGAAAGATGAGTTGCAGCAATAGGGAATATCTCTGACTGTTGCTTTTTAATACAGAACCGGTCACTCTATCCTGAAGATAAGCCAGGAGGTATTCAAGATACTTGATTCTGCTTTTCTCTCCCACTGAGCAACTGAATTTCTATTACAACAGCCAGAGCAGCCCAGAATGGGTGTGCCCAGCTCCTGATAACATTTCGAGTAATAACTAATGATTAAAAGAGTGGAAAAGTCTTGATAAGAGAATTGTTGATAAAACTAAGCAGTGATAACTGATGGAACAAGATGATGTAATGGAATAAAGTTGGGATGATAAAATCTGGTTGACTCAACGACCCAGATGTATATTTCCAAGATCTTGCATGTCAAGGAGACATCTCATATTTTCTTGTACGGCTGGCATTTCGTCAGGTCACATGAGAAGAAGAAGAGGGAAACTTTGATGTGTCTTGTCACATTGTGGAAAAGGTGCAAAGTGCTAGGGCTGAGAATGGGTGTCCATCACCAGATCATAGAGTGGAGGGTAACCCCACTCTCAGTGCTCACCATGGGGTTACATAACTCAAACGAGAGCCTCATGTGTCCTGTCCATCATCCAGGGGATTGGGAATGGTGAGTTGTCAGGGACAGAATTTAAGAAAGAGAAATGGAAGTCCTGTGTCCCAGAACAAAGCCAAGTGGCAAGTGACAGGATAAGAAGAAATGTTGCACCAGCAGAGGTTAGGAAAAATTCCATCACTGAAAGGACTGCCAAGTATTGGAACAGGCTGCCCATGACAGTGAGGGGAGTCACCATCCATGGAGGGATTTAAAAGTGCTGTAGATCACAGAATCTGCTGAATTGGAGGGGACCCACAAGAATCACTGAGTTCAGCTCCTGGCCCTGCACAGGACCATGGTTTAGTGGTGTTTGATTAATGGTTGGACTTGATGATCTTAAAGGTAATTTCCAACCTAAATTATTCTATGATTCTACAATATAGTGTTATAAATTTTTTCATTGGGACCTAGGATAATGTTTATATTTTGCAATCATCTCAGGCCAGTTGGAACATACAACAGTGGTGTTAAACGTGCCTGTTCTGGGCCTCCTTCAAGGTATGGTCACCACCTGACAGTGTCTGTCCCAGGTGTTTATTCACAGTAGATGTTCTCCTCCATAACACTGAGCCAGGAATAGCTTGTAGGTGGACCACAAATGAGGCCATTCAACTGGACCTTATTCATTGACCCACAGAGCCTAAAAAGAGCATGGCACTGTGCTGGAAAATTTCTGAGGCAGGAAAAGGCAAGACCTGTGGGATGGCAAAGTATTGTGATCAGCTGAATTTCACCTGTGAAACCAGGAAGGTCCAGGGCTTGGTCTGTAACTTCTGCCTCCCTGGGAGTGAGGTTCTGGGAAAGGAAGATGTCACTTCCAGAGAAGAGACTTTGTGGCTTCTAAGACATTTTGTCTTTAACCACTGCTGACCCTGCTGGGTTTGGAGGTTGCACAGAGTGCAGGGCAAGAGGACAGGCACAGCTCAGCTGGCAGAAACACCCCTAAATGCAGAGCTGACAAACTGGGAGCAGTGAGGAGAAAGAACATTCAAGAAAATTTTGCAAAAGGTGGATAATTTACTTTAGCCTTCCTGATGATAACTTATAAAGATACATTTTAGCCCTGGTGCTCATGCTTATGCAGGCACAACCTTATGAAGTTACTTGATTTATTCCCTCCATGAGCCTCCAAGGTAAGGGAAGATGTTATTTCTGTTTTAATGCTGTGGAAGTGAGGTAGGAAGAAGTTCATTCTCAAATTCATGTGGGGAATGACTCAGACTCCCTAAAAAGTGAGAGAGCCAGAACTGAGAAAGGACTGAGGAACACACCTAGATCTCCCCATATAACAATTTGGCTTCTCACTGTGTAAACTCTCCAGGTTCCAGCTCTACCCTCCACCAAGAGAATGCTTAGTTAAACCTTTTAGATTTAGATATAAGTCTTAATACTGTACCTTAATACTGCTACCTGAATCCTGAAAGGAGATAAGCAGTGTGACTTTTAAATGTCTTACAGCAAAAACCTGGAGTCTTAAATCATAAAGAGGAGAATGATTTAAGAAAAAAAACCAAAACAACATTTTTTCTCAGCTCTTGGAAGAATCTTTATTCCATTCTTTATATCCTTAACAAAGCACACAATTCTTTTTTGTTCCATCTGCAGGTATCTTTCTCTCAATCTTTTTTTTATTTTTTACATTTTGCACATTATCTTTACCCCCCCTTCTCTCTTATTCTTTACTTTTTTTTTTTTTTTTTTTTTTTTTTTTTTTTTTTTTTTTTTTTTACTTTTTGTTTGTAACAAATAGAGAGTGATTTCAACTACCATTGAGGGGAATAAAATGTTCTGATGCTCCTGAAGGGGCTACTTGAACTTTGAAACACAGTCAGGGAGGAGAAGTAAAGTGATTGTTTGCTTATGCTGCAACTCTAGCCGAGGAACAAGAGAAATGGGAGATGTAAAGAAACTTGGCTCACTACTTCCTTTATTTCTGGACAGAGGAGTAGAATATTAAACCGGGAAAAACAAGGGAAGCATTGTGGACATATACGAGGACCATGAATAAATAGGTACTGTTGTGGCTCTAGAAAAATAAGCAAAGAAGCCATGATAGCTGTTGCAGACCCAAATCTGCTACCACACTGTCCTGAGGACCATGAACCTTGTGTGACAAAGTGGTAAGCAGACTTTGAAGACCTGAGTCAGCAAAAACTCCAACTTCTCTGCTCTTTATGTTATTTACATGAGGAAGATGCCCTTGGAGGAGAATTGCAAAGGCTAAATGCCTCCTTCACCTGTTGTTACACAGCATATTCACACATCCACCAAAGACTGTGGTCAGTTTTCCCCATTTTACCCAGCAAAACTACTTTTGTACTACTCCAGTGCATTGACCAGGCTGTACCAGATGAACTCTGCTGTTCAGTCCCTCTTTTGACTCTCCCCTGCTGCAGGTGCTGTGGTGTCAACCGAATCCAACATTAAAGATGGTGCTGTTACCCACAGTGACACCCATGGGGGCTGTGCAGTCACAGAATCATCCATTATACATCTGAAAAGCTGCTGAAGTGTCAGAAGTCTCAGCAACACAAGAGCTTCTGAAGTGGCAAAGCCATCAGGTCTGTGACAGCTTCATGCCCAAGGCTAGCAAGGCTGGACATGGCAGGAAGGGAAGACCCCTGCAATGTTGGGGGAATTGGCTAAATGGACCTAATAGTTCTTTTAGGCTGGTGTCTCTGGGCTGCACTGTGCCCTAAGGCTGAGTCCTGAGTGAGGAGTGGCATTGTAATTGTGCTTCTCTGGGAGCTGCCCAAGGAAGGGATTGTGGTGGGGAGTGTTATGATCCTTTCCCCAAATCCCTTTAGCTACAGGGCTGGAGGCAGTAACTCATAGTGACCTGGAAACACAAGATTTTACTGCTCTGGCAGCTCAGCTCCAGCTTTGCCCATTTCTGTACTGTTTCTTTCTTCGTCCCCACTTGCCTGCTCCTTCTTTCTTCTTCTTTCAGCCTTGTGGAAGAGGTGACCATTGGAAGGTGCTTGTGTTCAACACTGAACTGAAATCTCATCTGTCCAAAGTATCTTCTCTGCTTGAAGTCAGTAGAGTTCCAGCTGTCATGTCCAGCACATGGGGTTGTGTGGCAGAGTACAGTGGTTCTGTGAACACTTGGCAGATGGACAGTCCTGGAGAGCCAGGGAAGATCCCTTCTTATCACAGGGGAGGTTTAGATTGGATACTAGGAAATGGTTCTTCACCCAGAGGCTGGTTGGGCGCTGAACAGCCTCCCCAGGAGCATGGTCACAGCAATAGCCTGACAGAGCGCAAGAAGTTTGGACATTGTTCTCAGACACAGGGTGGGATTCTTGGGGCTGTGCTGTGCAGGGCCAGGAGTTGGACTGGATGATCCTTGTGGGCTCCTTCCAAGTCAGGATCTGCTATAATTCTGATTCTATGATTATGTGACTGTGTCAAGGACTTTGTACATGCAGGAGGTCCATCCTTATCCATATGTGAGCTTCAAATGACACTCTGAGACTCAGGAAGAAAACATCTCCTAGCTTATGGTCTTCACAGATCTTCTAGAGAGCTGAAAAAGCCTTCATTTCCTGCCCAAGATGGAGTCACCATCTCATGCTCTGATTTGAAGACTGATTCTTCCATCCTTCCCACACAGCCACACCTTCCAAGAAGTAAAGTGTCACCAGGGATGGCATGGCTGAATTCCACCCACATGAGCACATCCCATCCACAGGGGCACATCTCTAAACTGGAAGAACATCAATTGCAGATTGGCAGTGATTTTAACAACTGGAGCAAATAATAATACCACTGGATGAATCTATTGCTTCTTGATTCTCAAAGAATTAAGGAAAGTTGTTATCCATTTATAACTTCTCATGGGAATTAAGCTACTTAGGGACTCTGTAAATATATGTGTGTGTATACCTAATATATGTATCTATTTTAAGGTATAAATCATGCAAATAATCAGTATTTTCTGTATGAACAGAATATTTAAAGCAACTATCACCAAGCCTTTTCCAAATGCACAGAAGTAGCTGAGAGGCAGGAGGTGCAAGCTGACATACATGTAAAGGTAACAAGAATAAATGCTCTGTAAATAGATTCAGTCTGATGGGACGGATGGACTTTAGAAAGGACATCAGGCAATGCTCTTGGAGCTTGGATTTCTATCCACTGCTGCTTCTTTCCTTTCCTTGTCTGAGGCAGCAAACAATGTGCTGAGATAGTACAAAGCCTTCTAAAATCAAGCACTCTCTTCAAGTCCCCTCTTCAGCAACAATAATAATCTGTGGTTTTACAACTGGAGGCACTAAAGCAAAAGGTTCTAATGAATTACAGGAAAAATAACCCAACAGGACCAGTTCCGGGTACATTTTCACACGCTACTTTGAAAAGAAATGTTCTTAACCCAACTGGTTAGAATTTCCAGTGTCTTGTGGTATGACACAGGAAGTTGATAGTACATAGTCCTAGGATAGAAACAAGATCATCCTGATGTTAATGCCTGTTCTTTGGCCTTTATTTCCCAAAAAGATGCAGAATTCCCTTACCAATATATTCATGTAGAAAATTTCTCACCCTGAATCTAACCCTGGTAATGTAAGTCAGAATCACCACAATTAAGTGTTTAATCTTGCCAGTGCCCTTTTACACTCAGGGTTTATCCATTTTAGCTCTGTATTGATTAAACAAAGTATGGCAACCAATTATTCTCTTCTGCTTTGCATAGCTTTTCTCTATTGTACTAAGCTTTTCTTTTCCCTGCCTCTTTCTTACTATTGGAAATCTTTTGAATGAACCCGAGAAAGATTTTAATTACTTAATAAAGAACTATTACCTAAGTTTTATGAATGAACTAAATAAAATTATTAAGGTGGAATGATTAAAAAAAAAAAAGGTGAAAGCATTATTTAGGACAAAGAAGAAATGGCCTCAAGCTGTGCTAGGGGAGGTTTATATTGGATATTAAGGAGACTTCCTTCACCAAAAGGGTTGCCAAGCATTGGAACAAGCTGCTCAGGGCAGCGGTGGAGTCAGCATCCCCAGAGGTATTTAAAAGATCTGGTACTTGGTGACGTGGGTTAGTGATGGGCTCGGCAGTTTGATGATCCTAAGGGTCTTTTCTAATCTAAACGATTCCATGATTCTACACAAAAAAAGCCTGGACATTAAGAGTCCATTAGGAGAAAATGTAAATACAGCAGCATTTAAGACAGTTTTTAAATTTTCTATATGTGGGCCATGATAAAAGTGGGGATCATGTCACTTCAACAGAGTTGCCTAAAGATGTTGATTAAATTATTTCACTGTGACCATTCTCCTTCAGATTACTGGAAATAGAAATTCAAGATGGCTTTCAGAAGGTCTTGGGAAGGCAGAGGGTAGATCTGATGTGAAGGGTGATGCCAACATAACTCAGCCAAGTGTTTGTTATCAGGGTCATGGTGCCTTTCATAGCTACCTCAAAGCCACTTAGTGTGGGTAAGACTACACTAAGTGCCTGGAAATATCACACTTAGTGAAAAATGCATCTTTGCATGTGGGTAAAATCTCAGCATTGGAAAAATATTTCAAAAAGCCCAAAAATGTTAAAGAATACATTTTAAGTTTTCAAATACTGAGTGATTTTAAAAAATCATTTAGTTTAAATTTATTACAGAATAAAAATTACAGGTTATTTACCATTGAAAGCTCTATCAGAAAACCTTAAATTTTGTCAACTGAGATTTTTCCCTGAGAAATCTGTTTTCTTTTTTTCCTTTTTTTCATTTTTAGATTCGAACACTAAACTTGGAAATCAATTATTCATTAAGTTTATTTATGAATAGACCTGGCTGCTGAATGTACGTCTGCATCAGGAATTGACTTTTCTTAAAAATGAAACTTTTCTTAAAACTTGGCAGTGTTAAAGACATTTTCTGTAATCCAGTAAAACCTTTTCACATTCTTCACAAATTTTATTGTGGATTGTGTTTAACCTAAAACACAGCACTTGTCGGTGGGTTTTTTTTATTTATAAGTTCTGTTCATTTCTTTAATGATATGAAACAGGAATCAAGAGAGAAAATTTCAAGAAAATCAAAACCTGAATCTCTTTGCTCTTTAAGACCAGAAAGAATTCTCAGCACTTTTAAGCTGGTTTTTGAAGCAAATTCATTAATTTCTCAGACACCTGACACTTTGGACAGAATATTTGATTTGCATATTAAATTCTTCTTTTCTTTTCTTTTGTGTCAGGGCACCTGAAATTCCAGTTAGTCCAAGGAGGACATCATGATGGAGATCATTTTACTCAATGCTGAGTGTCTAAAAATTTATTTGTACAACCCCCCTAAGCCATTTCAATAGTCAGAGGAAAGGGACAAACACTTCGAGAGTGTTTCACCTCACTGCTGGTGAACTTTACAACAGGAGGAATCACCATTTCCATGAACACACGTCCTCCTAGTGTATCTGTCTGCATGCATAATTTGGTGTTTAATATAATTTTTTCCTTTAGAGGGCTGAACAGAATTAAAATGGGAACCACCTCAGAAATACATTGTTTGTGGCCTGGAGTGGGTTGACACTGGCTGGATGCCAGGCACGTACTGAAGCTATTCTATCACTCCCTCTGCAGCTGGACAGGGGAGAGAAAATACAGCAAAAGTTTCATGAGTTGAGACAAGGACAGAAAAAGATCACTCACCAAATACCATCACAGGAAAAACAGACTCAATTTGGGAATATTAAATGATTTTATTACCAACAAAATGGGAGCAGGATAATGAGAAATAAAAAAAAAATTAAAAACACCTTTCCCCATCCCTCCCTCTCTCCAAGTGGTGCAGGGAGACAGGGAATTTGTAATTGGCCCAGCCTTGGCCAGCAGTGGGTCCATCTTGGAGCTGATGACATTGGCTCTGCTGGACATGGAGGAGGCTACTGGCAGCTGCTCACAGAAGCCACCCCTATAGCCCCATCACTGCATAAACCTGGCCACACAAACCCAAAAATAACCATTAATCAAGGATCAGCTGCAGCACTCGGCTCATCTATTGCAGTCTGAGGGCTGACTCCTGCTGCAGCTCGATCTAATCCAAGAGGCAAGATGAATTAACACCAGAACAAGGCTAAACAGCTAATTGAAAGATATCCATGGGCTAATCCAGAACTTTTGGACCTGGGTTTACTTTTACTTCCTTCCCAGCAGCATGTCTGTCCATAACCTGGTTTAGTCATGTTTGTAACACAAAATCACTGGGCTTCAGACATTCATCTATGAGACAAGAGGAAACAGCCCCAGGTTGTGCCAGGGGAGGCTCAGGTTGGATATTTGGAAAAATTTCTTCATTGAAAGAGTGATTGAGCATTGGAACAGGCTGCCCAGAGAAGTGGTGCAGTCACCACGCCCAGAAATGTTTCAAAAACAAGCAGACATAGCACTTCATGATATGGTCATGGTTGTATTTGGTCAAAGGTTGGACATAACAATTGTGGAGATATTTTCCAACCTTAATAATTCTATGATTAATTCTTCCTTTTGCTTTTTTTATCCCTCAGTCTACTATAGGTCCTTAAGTCTTTTTGTTTCTGCTGTGCCCAAGCAGTGAAAATATGTCAAATTTTAAGACAATCAAAACAGTATTCAAAGAGAGCTATTTAGGGTGGGATAAATCTTCCTTGGAAGTTATTCTCAGTTTTTTTGTAAACCATGTGTTGAGATTCATTAATCAATCTCTGTGTTTAGCTCATCTAAATTATAGAATCATAGAACCATTTGGGTTGGAAGGGACCTTCAAGCTCCCCTGGGAATGGATCATCTAATTCCAACCCTCTGCCATGGGCAGTGACACCTTCCACTGGAGCCCAGCATGGTAATGAAATTAATTTATTGCACCTAAATTCAGGCACTCTGACACTTTCTGATGGCTGCTTTTAAAACTCGTCAAATCACAGCTCTGAGCCCTACGTTCACCAGTCAAGACTGGACAAATATAAACAGTTACATTTATTATTTTGTTTATAAAATCTAAGTCAGGCTTTCAAATTAAGTTTCATTTGTATATTTATTTTTTGACAAAATTAAACACTCAGGTAAATAAGGGCCATCTCCAGCTCCCCAAATTTGATATAAGAGTTATATAAGAGATAACTTACTGAATTTTTTAATCTTATGTTTCATTTTGTAAAAGTAGGCAGATGTTTCAGCATTTTCAAAACAAAAATGGAGGCAATATTTCATTAAAAAAACATCCACCTACAAAGGAACACTAAATCTAAAAGAAAGCTAAAACCAAAGACATCTAACTGAAATAGACTTGGATTAAATGCTCATATTAAATCCAACAAAAAAAAAATTAATTTTTAATTCAGCACAGCCTAATAATTTTCCTCAGGCTTGTTATTTCAGCAGCAAACTGAAAAACATTCCTTTATCCAACTATTGTTGTTACTAGAAAGATTGAGTTATGGCCAAAGCATCAAAAGGGAGTTTTTTCAGTGCTGAGCACTGGAGCTGGAGCTTGGCAGAGCTGACAGACAACTCTTGTTCTAATCAGGAAGAAATGTGCTCCTTCCCTCTGCCAAGAATACACAAGCAGCTGAATATTCCATTGTTTTCATCTACTTATTTTCCAGGTAGTTCAGGTATCTCTAACTACCCTTAAAAATGAGGAGGAAAAAGACATTATTTGTATTGCCACTAGCTAGAAAATGATGGATTCCCCTAGCATGGCTGGAGGGGTTTTATGGGATTTGCTTTTAATTTTTTTTTTAATCTTCCTTTCATTAATATTTAAGTCTAGACTTAGGGAAGTGAAAATGAATACACAACAAACAACAACCCAAGTTACACTTTGTAGGTCTAGTTTGAAATTCAGAGCACTGGTATTTGGTGGAAAAATCAAATGGGAAATATCTGTTTCATGGGACATCTTTACTGCAACTTAGCAATAACTCACTAACAGTTCCTAATGCAGTGTTGTGCTGCCTCATTCACTGATTACTGTAAATTGGCACAACTTCATCCTACTGATAGAACACTGCCAGATTACTCAAATGGGTAACCTGGATCACTGCTTAGTAATTTATTTTGCAGAATCTCATAGCTAAACACTGTCTCCCTCTTGGAGAGAAAAGTAAATCTCTGTCGATGTAAACTGAACTTGGCTTTGTTTTGTGCCTGGAGAGCATGAGAGCTTAACTAAAATTATTCTACTGGCTTGGTGGATGGTAGAATCAGGAAAAAAATTAAAGAGGAAAAACTTTTTCATGTAATTAAAAAACCACCCAAAACCTCCAACCCTGAAATGCTTAATTAAACAGTTCTAGAGAGAAGTGGCCAGAGGCAGAATTTGCCATGGAAAATGCATTGAAGAAACCATTCTAAAGGACCCCGTGAAAATGTGTTTTGATTTGATTAAGTTATAAGTTTTCTATGAAAAAAAAAGGAAAAAAGCATTCTTCAAAGCAGTAAACTCAGTAAGTTCCTGAAGGATTATTAATGTCAGAAAAAATAATAATTTCTAACAGAAAAGAAGGTCCAGTTTTGAATTTTATAATCACCAATTTACTCAAAAAATCTACCCAGTGCTCTTCTTTCCAGTCCTAATAAACTCATCTTTTCAGTGGTTTGAGGTTTGCTTTTAGACTGATTTGTAGGGTTACTCCAAGGGTCAGGTGTTGCTCCAGGAGCGTGAAAAATAAGCAGAGTCTGCAATCTATATAATTCTGTGTGCATCTGTCCCCAGGTTTTAACACGGATTGGTGTTTTGACCCAAGGTGATCAATTACCATATTACCGTTCTTTTTTAACACCAGTATTTTCCCTGATTTCCAGCTTTGGAAATCAAGTGATTGCTTAAGAATCAGTTTCCTACAAACAAATCAACAAACAAACAAATTGTTCCTCCCAGAAAAAGCTGCTATTTTAAAAAATAATCTACTTTTAAAGCATTAAATGCAATAGGGGGTGATTCAACATGTTAATTATTTACAGTTGGAAAAATGGAATAACTGAAAAACCAATATAAATTAAAATCTTGTGATACACTTGCATACAATTAGGGGTTTATGAGCCTCTATTTCAGTTTGATGAAAAGCTTGTGGAATGAGCAGGCTTAAGCAAGAACAATTTTTATTCAAATAACTAGAGGAAAACAAGGAAAGTTCACAATTTGATTATCTCTGCTTATTTTAAAGCTGATAATTCAGTGAATTCTAAACCCAGTCCTCATTCTAAGACCAAAAGTATTTTCACTGGGGACAATTTCCAGATGAGCTTCACACTTTTAGCCCCCAGACATCTCCACTGTAAGATACTCAATTAAATGTTGCAGCTTTGACTGTTAATAGTGACCTAATAACTTATTTTCTTATAGTCATTTTGTTTTAAACTGTTTGGCACACTTCAGAACAAAATTTTTATGTAATTGCTCTGGAAATTTAATAATAACTTAAAGTAGTGATTTTGGTCCTTGTTAGTATGAAAGTGTTACAATGGATAAAAGCTTCCTCTCCAGAGAATACCTCCATAATGAAAATAAGTAGTCTTCAAATGTGCATAAAGTCACAATGTTGATAAGGCAAAACAAGGTATTTCTTTTGTACCCACTTCACAGTATAGAAAAATATACCTACCAGTATGGAAAAAGTGCCTACTGCATCCCTGCATGCAAATACTGACCTACAGCTCCTGAATCCCCATGGCTTTTCCTACGTCACCAAGGTAGAAATTATTCTCATTTAAAAGGTAGCCATGCAACATATCAGAAATTATTTCTAATTTTTTTTTTTTATTTTAAAGTATTTTCATTCTAACCTAAAATCCATGAGTGTCTGCAGCAGATCTGCTGTATTCAGCAGATCTCTCATATTCACTGGCTTTGCAGCATGACTTTAACCTGCAGAAACTGAGTCAAGGGATGAGTGAGGCAAAGGGTCCCTCCCTGTGTCCCTACTCAGCTGGAGGGATGAAGAGAAAGGTTTTTTTCAAGTTTTAAGTGTTTAATCCAAAACCTTTTTCCAAATGAATATAGTCATAATAGAAGTCCTGAGGGAATGTGTTCATCCCGTGCTTCAGCTTTGAAGAAAATATCTGATTGATTGATTGACCACACAAGCAGTGCAGGAATTCTGGTTCTGACAGCTGCTGTTTGTGCCAACAGGATTTTGGGATTCCCTTTCTGTTCCAGGTGATAGGCAAGTAGAACTGCAAAACAAAACTAAGCTACACATTGCGATTGATTCTCTCTCCTGGTACATTCCAGTCTCTCCATCATCTCCAGCTGCTCTTCCTGCCATGACATGTGATGAGAAAATGGCTTGGAAAAGCAAAGGGTCATGGAGAGTGGGTGATATGGAATGCCAAAGCAGAGACAAGGGGAATTTCTCTTCTACCCTAGGGTTCAGTGTCCCAGAGGAATTATCTGTGTTAGCTTTGCTCCTTTTCTGTGTGATGTAACTTGAAGAATTAATGCAGCAGTCTGGTGGGGGTGATTATAGTTGTTCCAGTGATATCCAGATCTGTATCATCCTCTTTCAGAAAAAAAATTCATCCTTGAGCAGTGATGCTGTCAGGTTGGAGCAGTAGGCTGGTACTTGGCTTATCACAAACTGCAAACACAGGAAGGACCCACAGGCTGGCTGTGTCACTGTACCACCCTGCAATCACTTTAGAAGATGAGATAGTTTGAACTGTCTTCCCTTATTCCAGGCTTAGAATGAAGCAGCAACCTCCTCCTGCCCCATTTCAGTGCTAAGAACCCTGAAGAAGGTGTGAAATCTAAACCAGATGATAGTCTGCCAAATTGATGCTCAGTTTGAACATTATATTCACTGAAATTACATAAGGATGAATCAAATGAACAATACTAGGCACAATCCATGCGAAGCAACTTTCTCCAAAAGAGGAAAAAACCTCAGGAATGGGGCCCTTATTCATAGAGGCTGAGCTTGTGAGGTTCAGTAATTCAAGCAGGGACACACAACTTTTAGGCAACATAAAGCAGTCCCCTTTTCCTGGTTTGGTAACTTGCTCTCAAGAGGTTCTTCTAGGTCACACAAGAAATCTGAGGTGAAAAAGTCTTAGATATACTATGTCATGTAACTACCCAGAGATAGCTCTAATTCCTCTCCTGGAAAAAAGTAATCAATGTGCTAGAACAGAATAACAATGGATTTTGAGGAGATTTACTCTTCTGCAACCACTGTTAATTCTGATTTAAGGGTAGAAAAGTATGTTGTCTGGGCCTTATTAAAACAGAGAAAGAAAATGGTCCTTAGTGCAGAAGCTACTTGTGACCCATCTCTGAATCCAGTGGAGACTTATGGGAATGAATGGCTTGGAACATACAGACATTCATTGTTACCCCACTGCACAACACGTACTTCCAATTAAAGAAGATTTCTCAGCTGAAGTGGAATAAACAACTATGGAGTGGTGGAGTCACCATTCCTAGAGGGATTTAGAAGCCTTGCGAGTGTGAATGTGGCACGTGGGGACATGGTTTAATTGTTGGACTCAATGATCTCAGAGCTCTTTTCCGACCTAAATGATTCTATGACATCCCAGAGTTCACACTGCAGTGCCCACCTTCACCCTCAGAGCCTCCTGCAGCCCTGGCTGCTGATTCCAGCCTTGACCATGCACTGGTACCAGCTCCTAATTTTAACTTCAGTGCCATTACATTTGACAGAAAAATGTCAATGTCCCTTTTTAAAATATTTCTCAAGCGTCTGTTCACCTTCTGAAACATTACAGTTGGAGACCTGCTAGTGTGATTTATGAATAATTACATGAGCATTTCTGAGGTTTTAATTTTCTTCTCTTTTTCTCTTCACTTTTCCTTCTTTATCACTCCCTGCAGTAAAGGATGAGTAAGACTGGTGGCAAACTAGGCTTTCAGAGCATGCCTGGCACACAGATAATATGATTCTTATTGATATTGGATGGAACAAGGCAAAGAACCAGGTGTGCCCTGGGACCCAGAGAGGATGTGTGAGAAAAAGAAAGCAAGCTGTCAGAAAAGTGAGCGTGGGACTCGCAGGATACGATACGTGTCATCAGGACTCTGCAGTGTGTGAGAGCACTGAACCCGTGCATGCCCTCATGGTTACAAATAGAGATGCTTTTCTCCCAAAACGTGCTCTACTTTGTTCTGCTTTCCTACCCGACAGCTGGTTGAGCTGCCTTAAAACTTGAGAGCTTGGCAATTTCTCCCCAGTTCCTTTCCCCAGTCCCACCCTTCCTGCTCCTGCTCTCTTTATCTCTTTACCCTGAAAAACGTTAGCAACGATAACTAAATTTTTTTTTTTTTTTTCTATACCTGAATAACCTCTTGTGTGCAGGATGTTTTCTGCTTTAGGGCACAATCTGTTGCAGCACTGCTATAACTGCTGCTAAGGCACCTATTGTCATTCTCTCTGCCTCAGCAACACGGCATTCTGTCGTGTTCCTCATCTGTGAACCTGGTGATTTATTGATAAGGCTAATCTTGCTTGAAAGTTATAGAGCTTGTAAGTCAAATGTGTTTAAGGAGAGAGATGGAGATTCCTACTCCCCAACTTTTATTTGTTTGTATGTCACAATAATCGAGTTTTTCAGCCAGCATTGGAGGAGTTCAAGATGTATCACAAGCATGAATGGAGCCTCTCCACAGTACCAAAAGGAGGTTTTTTACATCCTCATTAAATGCAACAAAGAAACTGGGTACCAGAAATGACAATACATAATTTAACCTACCTCACATCGAGTAACCACACAGAGCTGAGCCTTAAGGGGATGTTGGGCAAGTTTCACATTATCTCTTTTACAATATCTCATAATTGATTTGTGTGCCCATATCCTCTCTTGAAAACACAGTTTTCTATTAAAAACAATTTGGATGGATACTTTTTTATTACCTTTCCTATATGATACTCCTCTATGGTAAAAGATGGTCCCTGCCCTGAAGTGTTTTCTGTCTGAACAACTCAGACAGGCAAAATAAGTTTTACAACCTCTATTTTGCAAATGGGGAAATAGGATATGGAGACATTAAGGAGACGGCTTCTGCCAGATCCCAGAAAATGAGATTTTCATATATAATAAAGAAATTACAAATTCTGACCACCTATGGAAATAGAGTTATTAGTGAGATAAACAGATAGATATAAAATTGTCCATTTCTTCCTCTCACACTCCTTATTACAGAAGGATCTGGATTTTACTGTTATTGTGGTATTCAGTGCTTCTTCAACATGGGAAGATGATGTTTAGATCTATTTTTCAGAAGATGATTTCTGGCACAGAAATGCTAAAGCTTCACTCTAAAAAGAGATTTGAGCACCCAAATGGCTCTCTAATCTCTTGAATTCAATATTCTGATGTTACTGGGATTTGCATGAGCCCTGTTCAATTTTGTCCGTGCTCTAGAGATGCCTGAAGTCCCTTAAATATGTTGGCACAACCATCCCTAGGGTCTGATGCCACCAAGCGATTAGAAATCCTAATTATATCAAACCCAGTGCCTTCCAAGTGTGTTCCACTGCCTGGTTTACCTGAAAGGCTCCTTAGAGGGAATTAAGCTTTTATATTTTGATTTTTTTTTTCCTCCTGAAAGATGAAGTAGAATTTTCATCTTATCAGCAGTTCAGTGTACAATCACAGAAGATACAGATACAAGTCTCACTCCAAAAATAGGTTTCACTGTCTATTCATAATGAAACTGCTTTCACAAAACTCCCTGTAGGCATCTGTTGGTGGCAAGGGCCCAGATCCCACCTAATGTCAGGCTTTCGACTGAAGTGCCCAGTTTAGGGTTCCCTCACTTTTTTTGGATTTTAGTTTCCCAGAAGGTAATCATCCATCCTTGATAGGACCAGGGAGAATAACTTTAAGCCAAAGGAGTGCAGATTTAGACTGGATATTAGGAAAAAAAAATTTCCCTGTGAGGGTGGTGAGGCCCTGGCACAGTGTGCCCAGAGAAGCTGTGGCTGCCCCATCCCTGGAAGTGTCCAAGGCCAGGCTGGACAGGGCTTGGAGCAACCTGGGACAGTGGAAGGTGTCCCTGCCCATGGCAGGGGGCTGGAACTGGATGATCTTTAAGGTTCCTTCTGACCTGTGTCAGAAATTAATCACCAGAGAGGGGACTAAATCCCACATTCTGGGTATCATGATGTCCTTACTCTCAAAAACTCTGCAATTGCAGTATTCATACTTCTGTGCAGTCTTATTAATGGGCCAACTTGGACAATTAAAATGGTTATGTACCAAGAGAAAATGAACTCAGAAGTCACTGGCAATTCTGGAAACCAGTGTCAGTTTATCTTTTACAATGAACTCCCAAAGACTCTATTCCTGCTTAGTTCACTTTTTGTAGGTCTGTGTGATACCCTGTGCAGCTTAGCTTCACTAAGAAAAGAAGACAAAGCACTGCAATAATCACTTCTATGCTTTAAAAATACTGAGATATATGTGTATCCATCTTTCAAATCAGCTCCAACCCTCTAAAACTCACTGAAGCTCCTCTCCAGCCTTCTGGCTTTTGTCTTCACTGAATGAGAGGAGGCAGTCAGCCGGCATGAATCAAATATTCAGGACTGCAAAATTCTCTCCCATCTGTTGTAAAACCAGGGCAAGCATGAACAACTGAGAGGTGAAACAATTTTTCAACCTCCCCAGCAATCTCATAAATTATCTGCAGCTAAATAACCTAGAAAGCAGAGCAGAGTCTCCCAGCCTTAGGTAACAATTACACTATGTGAACTTCAAGAAACCTCATGCTAGCACTCAAAATTAGGAGCTCAATACGCAAATGAATTGTGAAGGCTTGGTGACAGCAGTGTTTAGAAAATGCTTTTTGCAACCCACCCAGGTGTTCCAAATCGTTGCTGAATGGGGAAATGTCATGGATGGTTTCACTGGAGGAGGTGTAGACTGGTTTTACCTCCCTCTGAAACAGCCTTGGTTTGCTTACCCATGAAAGACAAGGGAATGTTCAGGCCTCCTGCTGGACATCCAGTGCTTCATTTCAACACCAGTGCAGCTTTTTGACTTCTGAGATTTTCTTGAAGTCAGAACAAGATTTTAGTTCTTAATGCCAGTCCCTGGCAATTTTTTACAAAGCTGTTTCTCCCCCAGTTCAAAATTCATCAGTATTTTACCAGGACAAGATCAAATGCCTCATCCTTGTTGTTTAAGTTCATCTGCTTTTCCTCACCCCTCTAAATAAATATTCTTTCTTCTGATGGCCCTCAAACACTATAAATCACTATTTTATACATCTATCCACCCAACACAGCCATTCATCAATATTTTGCACTTATGAGTCTTCCACTTTTACAAAGTTCAGAGTCAGGAATTCTCAGTTAGATGGGAAGGGGGAGCTCACAAGAAGGAGATGATGATTTCCTAGGAATCCCACAGCTGCTTTGCAGAACATGGCTGGGCTGAGCACCCCATGCCCCAGCATTTATTGCTTGATCAGCTGGTTCCATGGGGGAAGAACATGGGAGCTGACAGCCTTTGTGCCCCTGTGAGCCCAGGAATGGTTGGGATAAGCTGCCAGGGATGCAGACAAATCATACCTGAGCTTCAGGTTGGCCTCCACTGGTGAAGTTTCACTGATGTTTTTAGTTCACAGCTCCCAGAGTTGGAAAAAGAGAGAGAAGCTGAGGAAGTCATCAATAAGATTTAGGAATAGAATCTCAACCTCTCTGCACAGACATGATGCCATGCTGCTATTTCTTCTGCTTTTCCCTAAGGGCTCATCTTCCTGTGGAAGGATCTGAGGCAATGCGCAGCCCACATGCACACAAAAGCAGACAGTACTGATACATTCAGGCATCTCTGGCTTTCCAAAACCATAAACACATCCACCAAGGAATAATTTTATTCAAGAAAATGGCATGTTTCTCTTCAAATACGTCCCCATCTTCTGATTTGTTTCATAATTACATGAGTTCCAAGTAATTGCCTTTCCTCTGGTGCCTCATAATCCCTTCTACTCTCATTTTTCTTGTCATTTTTACTCTTTTTCAAGGAGTGCAGGCCTCAAGCAGGCATCTCAGGTGTGTTCTCATGAGCACTCAATAGCAGCATACTAATCTCCTCTGGCTCTTTGATTTAATGTCTCCCAAAATAACATTAGCCTATGTTATTTATTTTTTCCTGCTGTAGTACACGGCAGGCATGTAACAATTATACTGCTTACTCTCATCCCAAATTTCTTCCAGCATTCACTTTTCCCCAAATTTCTGTTTCATCTGCTGGCAAATAGCTCTATTCCTGATTATTACACCCAGGTGAAACAAGGAGTAATTTACCCTTGTTTCTTAGAAGTACATCTCTTCTGGTAGCCATAGCAAATTGTTTTGGGATTTTCCTTATTAGTTATTCATGAGATTCAATTTATCATGATTATTAATTCTAACCTCTGCAGTGTATGAATAAGCAATCTCATTGCTTAATATTAGTGCCTGACCAGTCTTCTCTGCAACTAATGACCTGTCATAGATATCTGGGTCTAAAAGTCATCAGGAAGTTGGAAAGTACTTAATTACTATTAAGTTAATAAAACAATGACTGAACTAATAGTGAAAAGCTGTCAGTGTTTTGCTCCAAATTAATAGGAAAATAAATTAGCAATACGTTTAGAGTGACACATCAGCAATCAAAATAATTTTTCATGTAGGGGCAATTTTGAGGCTGCGTTTCCCTCTGCCAAAGACTTGCACTGACACACGTCACCTTGGGAAAAGCACAACTCTGCCATCCCCACTTTTGTACAGTTTGCTGGGAGAATTCTCTCACACATTTCTATTACTTTTAACTTTTCTATGTGGAATATGTAATGGAATATGTAATTTTCCAAATGCCCAAATCTCAGTCTGAAGCACATGACTCTAATGAGATTGTTTTGCCCCTTTGGTACCCCAGACTTTTAAAATCCATGTCCAGCAATTAGTTCCTGTACTTCTCTGCCCTAACCTTTAAATTAGTTCAAGTTGATATCTTAATTTTATCATATGGATATTGGCAAGTTCTGTGAGCAGTCTCACAAGCATCTGGATAAGAAAAACAGAGTGACTGATTAGTGTAGGATGCAGATGTGCACTGGGAGAACAGGAGATCCACCATCTGGCTTTGCTGCTGAAGATTATCCAACTTCTGCCTTTGGGGTCATTGTAACCTGCAAATCCTCCACAGCTCAGTACCCAGCAATGAAACTGGTTGCAGGAAATGACACAATTCAGAGATGAGACAATACTATAATAATCTATATTAATCTATAATAATCTACCGTGATAATCAGGGAGCAGTTTTAATGACACTGACTTTAAATTCATTGCTATACAGGTTTGGGAAGTTTTCTTTTTATTGGCATAAATTCATGGAAAACTCTTGAATGTTCACAATAAAAACAAACAAAAAAATTCACTCATAATCAAAAGTAGATCTTTCAATAGAAGTAATAGTAGGGTTGGATTGAGCCACCACTAAACATCAAGCTTTTTGGCCTCAGATAAACAAATATGCTTGAAGTGACACTCTTATCCCGAAGAACTGGTGGTTTGAAAAAGTTTATCCTCTCCGTTACAAAGAAGGAAAAACTGTCAATCAGCTGCTAAGTGTCTCAGAACTCCTGGTTTTCCAGTTCAGAACAAATAAACAAAAATGTTTGAGTGAAATTCAGGCTGGACTTCCATGAGTGAAATTCAGGCTGGACTTCCAGGGCAGATTGAAAGGCTAAGAAACTACTTATCTCTGTGAAAATGCAAAAGAATAAGGAAAGTGATAAGCGATGAAGATGAATTTTCAAAACCTCATGGATATTATACACCTACAGGTCTATAATTGCACAGAAATAACTACACAAAGGTCTTTAATTGCATATAGACCTACTGGTCTATAACTGCGTATACATTTCTGTACAATGCACACACATATGTATCTTTCCTGTAGCATAACACCAAGAGTAGGTTAGTGCTTATATCCTGATGGGTTTTTTTGATTTTTAACCATATAGCCATAAATTATATGCTGTGTGTATAATATAAGCATACGTGTGTATATAATATAAATTATGTAAATACAAATGGAACTGCTGCAGTTGTCAGATCATTGTTAGACAGTTTAGGCTTTGAAGTCATTCTTTATTACTCAGTTACTGTGATTTTCTGACTTTGATTGCTATAATAACATCAAAACACAGTGCAGCTTTTAAATATATTCACTTCAGCCTTTGTTCTTAAAAGAGACCAGTTATTTATTTCTGTCTTCTGAAGAATCTCATAATCCAAGGAAGGAGTCAAGTGTCAGGAATGATATGAAATGACTGAGGATTCATGTCCATGCTGGTTTGTACATAATAAACTTGTTTGTGATTTTTATATGTGCATTTTTACATGTTTATTGTGTTGGAGAAAACCAAACAATATGAAATTGTGTGTTTCTGTATATGTATGTATGTAAGTATAAACAAAAAATAGGGCTGCTAAAAAAACACTTGCAAATTAGAAAGTCTTGCCAGCATAAAAAATTATATGAAAATACCAAATATTATATATTTTGGTGGGATTTTATGGTAAATCTAGACATTATTACTTATGCAAATATTTGCCCATTCAGTCATGGCAGCCCTACTAACAGGGGAATTAAAGTGGATGCAAAGTTTAGATTTGGCTCTAAATGGGCTGCATAGGGTTGAAACATACAAATACTCTTTGTTTGTATTATCAGAAAACAATTATTATTTATTTTCAAGCTTTTAGTAACTTTCCAAATTTAAATTTGTTTTGGGTTTTTTTTGTTTGCTTTGTTTTTATTTTCTTTTTTTTTTTTTTTTTTTTTTTTTTTTTTTTTGTTAGTTGGGTTTCTTTGGTTTATTTTTGGGTTTTTATGTTCTGGTTTTTCTATTTTTTTTTTTTGCTTGTTTATACTATGAAACTTATGATCTCTTGTGATTTTATGGTTTTTTTTAATAGAGATAAGGGCTGGAGCCCCTCTGCTCTGGAGCCAGGCTGAGAGCGTTGGGGATGTTCACTCTGAAGAAAAGAAGGTTCCAGGGAGAGCTCAGAGCCTCTTCCAGTGCCTAAAGGGGCTCCAGGAGAGCTGGAGAGGGACTTTTTACGCTGGTCTAGAATGATAGGACAGAGGGGAATGACTTCAAACTGACAGAGAGCAGTGTTAGATGGGATATTGGGAAGAAATTCTTTCCTGTGAGGGTGGTAAGGTCCTCTTCTGCTTGAACTCATTGCTCATTGAATGATGGTGAGGACTTTGTGGGTAGGGAGGAGAAGAAGAAGAAGAAACGCAGACCTTAAGAAAGGATGGGTAGGAGGAGTCAAAAGAGAATAGGGATTTTTACAGTATGTACAGTTTTACAGTTTACAGCACACTGGGATGGGCACTGAAAACATTTATAAATTCAATTTGACTTGCTGCTGTGTTAGTGGAGGAATTTGTTAGAGATGACTGCTGAAAGATAATTTCCTGAGGTCTTTTTCACTGAAAAACCTTTTACTTACCTTGATATGAATATAACCTGATAACACAGTAAAGCTCCAAACCTTCTAAATATAGAGCACCCAGGATATATCTATTTATATGAGTTTCTAATGTGGAGACATTAGAAATGTTTCTCTGGTGGTTCTGGTTTGCAATTCTGCACATCTTTTGGAGACTTACATAAAACCGATGTTTCTTTTGTTTCACTGATCAAGGCCCTTCTGTGAATTTCCTCAGTGAATGACTTCCCCCCATCATGAGGTCATAAAACCACACCAGGATCATTTCAGGAGCTCTATACAGCAAATGATTTAATTATTAAGGTAGGAAAGGCCTCTGAGATCATCAAGTTCAGTTGTTAACCCAGCACCACCATTAAACCATGTCCCCAAGTGCCACATGCACACATCTTTTAAACACTCCCAGAGATGGAGATTCCAACACTGCCCTTGTCAGCCTGTTTCAATGCTTAATCACCAAATTGTGTAATTAAGATTAAAACCCCGATGAGCAAAATGCCACAAGGAGTGAAAAGAACCTCCAGGAGAAAGCATTAAAATGAACATCTTTGACCTAATGAAATATCCTTTGTTATCAACATTATATGTAAAAGGACACAAGAAAAATGATGGCAGGTACAGTATAAATCATGAGGTCTCCCATCATTTAATTTGCAGTTGAAAGTGAATTAAAATGTCCCATTTAAAACTCCATAATCTCTCCGTATCAGTGTCCCAGGGTGAAGTTTTGGACACAGACCTACAGAAGGCATAGTTTTACCTCAAACTTTATTGGCAATTAACTCTTTTTTTTTTATTTTCAGTTAGTATAGCACTGCTGGATTATAGGTTAAACATATATCATGGCATGGAGAGAAAAATATCTGTGTGTCAAAATGCCAATATAGCTTTAGATTTCTACAATTGATTAAAAAATTAAAAAATGAAGAAGTGCTAGTTCTCTTGAAAAAAAGAGCAAAACTTACGTTACAACCAGGATTTCATATCTATATAATGCACACTTCTGGTTTACCCCCATTTAAAACTAGAAGATAATACTACTCCTTTGTCTTAGAGAATTTTCCAAGAGACAAAACATAAAGTGTGCAGATGTTCATTTGACATAGGGATTGGGATATAGAAATTATAAGAATAAATATTGCAAGTTAAGCAACTCCGTCTTCTTGTTCCAGGGTCTTCAATGATTGTGTTAAATAATTGTGTAACCTCAGAGTGCCAGATTTGTGAGAGGCAGACTTTAAATACGAAACCAATTTAATGAATTTCACAATAGCCTGCCTTAAATTAATCTAATTTAGAATCATTTTAAAGGACTGAAATTTGACATTTCAGTTATGGTAGTTTTTTTTTTTTTTCCCATGAAGTATGGATATATTTTCATTATTATGCAAACATTAGAACTAGTTTGGCTAATTATTTGACTAAGCATCCCAAGAAAGTATGTGGATGGAACTTGTATTCCCAAGGATGATAATTGTGCTCATTTTGGGATCCAGGATGAATACTAATTTGACAACTTTCTCTAAATTCCATCCTTGTCTATAATAACCACCTTAGCTTAGGTCAGTGGTCTTGAAGCAATATGCAGAAGTCCTAACTGATTTCAACATTTTTATCTTCCTCAGAATTATGCATAAAATCTCTATCTCTCCTGTGAGACCATCTCGAATAAATTGCATTAATTCCTGTATTTGCTGAAACTGTCTTTCTCTTGCTAAGCCACGTGCATCCAATTATGTGAAATGGGAAAAGCTTTAAAATATCACATTCTGGCATGAAGTGTTTGAAAATCTTTGGGGGATGTTAGTTTGTCTTTAATAACAAGTCCCAAATTGTGCCTAGTGGGCCTCTTCTCTGAAAACAAAGATTCCAACTTGCTATTAAAAGAACCCCCAAAACAAAACCCCAAATTATCTCATGGCTGCTATCTGTCAAATGAAGAATAATTCTGCAATGAAGAAGAAAGGATGAAAGGTAAAAAAAAAGCAAATGAATTCAAAAAGAGAAGCTATTTTTATTTATTTTAAGAAGTACATGGGGAAAAGGGGTTTTTTTTTTAGCTCCTCTTTCCCTACCTTCATAATTAATAGTTTCTCAGTATTTATGTGGTTTTTTTTTTTTTTTTTTTCTTTTTTGGTAAAAATTAGAACTATTTTCCAGGGGAAATTAAAAGAAAAGAAGAAAAAGACTTTTAAGAATTTCTGCTAGGCATATAAAATGCCTCTTTGTTCTGCATTGTGCTACATTTTGCCGCTGTCAGACACACCATGGAGAATGTCATTTGGCATTGGTGGGTTGTTTGGTGAGAACATTTTATTTTCAAAAATTGTTTTCTTCTTATAGAACCAAACAGCACTTGAAGCAGCTTGTTTTATTTTGTGTCAGACGGGCATTTGCTTCTGGGTGTATGAAAAGTGCAAATTAGCAACCAAACATCAGAAGAGAGAATGAGGGAGGTCCCCATGGGGTAGAGATGGGGGGCTTTTTCCCTTCTTTTTTTAATTTTTTTCCCTGGGATCAGAAAATGCAGGCATATCCATTGGGGAAACAGGAGAGGGAAGAAATATTGCAAATAACACTTACACAAATGGTCTGATGCTGCTGCTGGTGGAAGTTATACTTTCTCCCTCAGAATACACAGTGGTGTTACCTTTCTCTCCAAAGACTGACAGGTATGAACCTAAGAATAGTGGACTGGAAAAAATATCCTGGATTTCCAAGCTTCTTCACCAGCTATTGCAGAAGCATGTTATGATCCCTGTAACACATCTGAAAAATAATTAGAGTTTGGGGGTGTTTTTCTGCTCTGAGTACTTGTACTGCAGGGCTGTTCCAAAACTTCCCTCCTCTGATGTTTTATCAGCCTATTTCAAATTTCCATCAGAAATCTACTTATGGGCATCATACACCATATTGGTCTTGATCCAAAACTGCTGTTTGATGTGAATAGTCTTTTCTTTCTCTGGTGTATTTGCATCCTGCTGTATTTATAGATGAGTGGGAAAAGCACGTAGCTCATGTAGGGCACAATGGGACCATAAATGTGTCCTTCCTCTCACCACCCCTTCTAAATGATCCAAAAGTCAAATCCATGAGGTTTTGTGATTCCAGTGAAATTTCTTGAGCCCAACAAACACTGCACCCTCTAGACTTCAAACACAGCACCTCTAGATCAAACTGAGAAGAAAACATACCCATCTCAGAACCAATAGAATGGTGTTACCTGCAAGATCCTTGATATTTTAAATATATTTCCAGCATTTCAAAAGCTCAATATAAATAAAATAAATTGATAAATAAATAATATTTATAGATCCACCTTCTTACTTTAGGCATCTGCAACCTGAATTTCTCCTTCAGGCCAACTTAAAGCACTTTACAGCCCCTGGAAAAGGATATGAATGCCTGGCCTGTATAAGATCCTTAATCTACAATCAAATGAATCACAAATAGGAGTATTTTTTGTCCTCTTTTTCTGTAAAATTGATGTATATTGGTATCCCAAATGTAGATGTCCACATTATCTGTGACAGTGGTCAGCTGAAGCCATCCACTCTCTCATACACACATATTTGTAATTCTTTAGCTATTGTCTTTTTGGTTTGGTCTTCCCAATATTTTCCTGCTGTTTCAGTTTCCAGATTCTATACTCATCTTCCTTTCCATATCTGCTTTTCTCCCCCTTCTTTTTATCTCTGTCCTTCCTTGTTCCACCCTGTGTTTTCATTTTCTCTTTATCTGTCAAGTCAGTCTCTGTCCTTGCAAAGCACAAAAAAATAGCAGAGTTCCAATTGTTTACTTCCAACCTCATCCCCTTCATTGTTGCATTTTCACTTACATTTGTTTACTTTTGGTTTACAAGCTTTGATCTGAAACTCATTGGTGTCACTGGGGTGTTGAATTCAACTGTCTTTGAGTCAGGACCAGCAGCAAGACTGGTATTAAAATCTTTGTGTAGAAGAAACTCCTCAGTTTTAACTACCATTCTTTGGGAATCTATGGAAAAGATTCACTGTGAAAGGTGTAGGAATAGAGTTGAAGAAGTTCTGTGGAAAAAATTCTGGTTTGCCTAAGAGGTGGCAGGTATAAGGCTGATGAGCAGAATACTTGTGGGAGACGCTAACAGAACTGAACAGCATGCAGAAAAAATGCTTATAGGGGTAAATGAGAATGTTTTTGGCTGAAGATCACTTAAATCAGCAGAAGACCTTCATTCATCTTATACCTTGAATATTTCACAGGTGTTGGAGTTGAAACTTGTCCAACAACACTGGCTTTCTAACCCATTGGTTTTAAGATTTTAACCTTGGTTTTGATTATCTTCCTCAAAGAATCCAATACTGACTTCTTCAGAAAAACTAACCTGAATCAGCAAAGAACTAAGAAACTAAATTCAAACAATCTTTTGTTTCCAATCTTCAAACTCAGAACAAACTATTACCAATACCTGGCTTTTTACAAGTCATTACTCCTTGATCAAAGACAGCTGACCCACCTCTGGTTGATGAAAGAAAATCACTCTTTCAAAGATAATCAACCATTGATTCAAATAACCTTAAAACAATCCAAATTAATATTTAAGAAAACATTTGTATAATTAAACATTTTCCCTAACTGTATCACTATTCACCTTTGTACTGCAGCCCTGTAGACATCTAACCATCTTCTCTGTCTATGTGGGTGTTTAAAAATAACAGGTAAGGAAATTAAGAAACTGATTATTCTTTGAAGCTTCTACAACAAGGTGGAAAGGCCATTCCAGGAATTCAGACATTAGCCCTGGTTTTGGGGAATGAGGAGGGTAATCTCTGAGCTGACAAAGACTTGTGTGAAATTGGAAATATCACTTTGCTCCAGATCACACTCTCTAACTCTTTCTAAATATCAGTTAGAGTAGACTTTAGGCTGCTGGGCCTCAGAGAAGAATTCTTGGTCTTTGTCTCTCAACTCAGGGAACACTTGAAATCAGCTAGTGTGTCTGTGTTGGGACAGGGAATTCACTTGGTGTTTAAATATCAGAGAACAAGGGAGGCCTTTTTTTCCTTAAGGAAAGAGGAGCCAGGAACCAGAGTGACAGCAAGACCAGCAGAGACAGAAACATCAACAGAAGTGGCAGTCACTTGAGAGAGGTCAGCAGAGGTGTGGTGGTGATAACAAGGTTCAGTTAAGAGTCCAAATAATGAATCAAGGCTGTGGTGATAAAGAAGTTCCAAGATCAAGATACTCTTCAAGTAACTCCAAACATCACAGAATCACAGGATGGGCCAGGTTGGAAGGAGCCACAGTGGCTCACCTGCTCCTGCCCCTGGCTCAAGCAGGGTTGCACAGAGCACAGGGCACAGCATTATATCCAGAGAGTTCTGGGATATCTCCAGTGAGGAGACTCCACAGCCTCTCTGGACAATCTGTTCAGGGCTCGGTCACTGCACAGGAAAGAAGTTCTGCCTCCTGTCCAGGTGGAACTCATTGGGATCAGTTCCTGCCTGTTCCTCTGGTGCCATTGCTGGCCCCTGGAGCAGAGCCTGGGCCCTGCTCTGACCCTCCCTGCACACAGGGACACCCCGGGCTGAGGGCCCCTCTCAGCTGGGGCTCCTCTGGAGGCTGAACAGCCCCAGCTCCCTCAGCCTTTCTTCTGTTCACACCAGGAACTGACAATATTTACAGTACCTAAAGCACCTGGCTCCAAACACAGGTTCTGAGGGAAACTACAAAAAGTTGTGAGGTTTCTGTCGGGCACTATGCAAATCTTATGATGGCAAACACAGAACAAGCCAATTCATAAGGTTTGATTTGCTGATAATTAGTTCAAGCATGTCATATAATGTCACCAAACTCAATCTCTTAACGGATTTAGTATTGCACCTGCTCCTTCCCTCCAGTCCTTCTGGAAAAATTATAGTTTATGTTCTATTAGGGGCATCACAACTTATTGCCATTCATGAAAATGTAAAGTCACAAAAATCATTCTGAGCCTTTCTGTTTCCAGAGGTGTCTATTCAGAGCCTGGGTATTGAAGGAAGTAGTTTTTCTGTTCTAAAGCAGAGGTAAGTGGGGAAAGGCTGGGGTTCTTAGTGTTACAAGTGTTTCAAGATTGATTGAATGTTTGGCATACTGTAAGATTTTTCACAGCAACAATTAATGCATAAGACAGGGTAAAAAGTTATAAAATCTCCAAATATAGAAAATATTATTCTATTAAAAGGAGAAATGCATTATTTATCTCCAGAATTTGGGATCAGAGGGCACCCACAAAATATATTTACTAGATTGAACACTTACATAAAAATGTCATGACAGAAATAATACATTTATAATTATGTCAGGAAAGATTTTACTGAGAAATAGAAGCCTGGGAAAGACAGAAAGCAAAGGACACGCTGTAAGGCATAAGACCATCACAGTTCATGAGATTAGGAGGCAAACTGTTTTGGGGAAAAATTTTCTGAACTTCCTTCTTGCAACAATCACCTTTGCAGTACAGATTTCATGCAAGTCCATTTGGCTGTGCTCAGAGACAGGCAGGTGAACCTGTGGGCTCATTGGGTGCACCCGTAAGGAAAATCCAAATGGAAGAAACTGTGCACAGTGTTGGTCAAACCAGAAATATCAGATGCACACTGATGATTGTGGATAGGATCATCAAACAATTTCTCATAAATGCCAAAGAGATCAGAAATAAAGAAGGCTTTTATATGATTTCCAAATCTAGTTATTTCAAGGATGGGGAAATAGGAGCTGTTAGTCCTTCCTACCTCCACACATACTTGAGGAAAAAAAAGGATGCTCTAATATGAAGCAGAATTGTCTCATCCTCTCCAACTGGAAAATAGACATGAATGAGCATTTCCCCCTGTAAAGTAGCATCAAATACATTGATTACCAGAAGAAGGTAAGGCTTTGAGATGCTGCTCTTCCATAGAGCGACAGGAGCTGCTGACCTCATTAAGCTTTGCCCTCATAAACAAGGAATTTGTGAGAGGCTAAGGAGACAACAAAAAGCACAGGTCAGTGTAACAGGAGGAAAAAAAACCCTTGGAGCTGTATATTAGGCAGGAAAATCTTTTCTAATGAGGGCATAGCTAAAGTTTAATGTCTGAAGGGAATATATCTCCATGGAGAACTCCTATTCTCTGCATTCACTTTTTCATTATCATTTTATCCATTAGTGTAATTTCACTGTTATAGAAAAATGAATGTCAGAAACCAGAATGCTTTGCTTTATTTGTACCTAAGCCAGTGCCAATCAATACCAGAAGTATTCCCTGTGCCCTGTCAATGCACTTCAACCCTACCTTGTTGAGAGTCCTTCTTAATTGACTCCAGTGAAGCAAATCCAATTTCCACATTCTCAGTCCTTGTACACATATGCTAAGACAGCTAAATTTAAACTGTTTCTGCTCAGTTTTGTGGTGTCTGCTCTGACACTTAGAACAGAATGAGATCACCTGAATTTGCTTTATATCTTATTTTTAAGACCATTTAATTGGAATGATTTTATGCCACTGTTTCTGGGTGGTATTAAAGTAATATCCTAGAGGAAAAAGCCAAATACATTATTCTACCCTATCACTGACTCTCTCTGAAACCACCTTCTTTACTTTTACTGCTGGATCTGATTTATAGCTGAGACATAAGTGTCAATAGCTTGTTTTTGATGGGCAAAATACTGCCAGGTAAAATGGATATAGTTGAGTATTAGGCTATAAAGTGGGGTATGAAGTATAATTCAAATGGGCTTCATGACACTTGTCCCTCATATGACACACATTCTTTTCATTTCCAATTTCATTGGAACAAGGGGGAAAAACGGTTTCCAATCTGTCCCACCTCATAAAAATAGACCTGTGTTTAATTCTCCAGGACCTAAAATTATCCTTTAGATATTGTCAACCAATCATCCAAGGAAAACGTTCATGGACAAAGTAATAGAGAAATCTTCTATGTACAGAGACAGCTAAAATATTGCTGCAGCTTCAGTTTTAATGACAGCACTCAAATATTAGTGCTAAATGCACTGATAGTGCTGGGATCATCTGACATATGCCTTTATACTTTTTAGTAAATGGTGTAGTTTGGTCCCTGTATTTCTGCAATTTATACATAAAAATGATTCCACAAAAACAAATAGATGATACTATTCCTTCTTTATATCCAGTGGAGGAACTGCATGCTTTGAAAGACAGCATCCAGGAGCTACTTGGCCATACAAGATTACAAAATTGTAAGAATAACCTTTATTGTGCATGGGTGTCTTGATTTGTGTTTGTATTTTTCTGGCGAGCAGCAGCAGCACAGCCTTGATGTACCCTGGCTTGGTTTTAATTGCTGGTTCTGCACTTGGAATTGGAAATTAGAATGAAGACAGAAGTCCAGAGATCAGATTTGGTTCAGGAAGTGAGTTTGGGACATTCTCCTGAGCAGGCTGAGAGTTATAGCAAAGTAGAGTTGCTGACTTTATAAGTTATTTTGGGGCCAAAAACTGGAAGCCTGCATCATACTGGGGAGCACTTGAGCCAGAATCTCCAGGGTTTCTGAGAGATTTGTCTCCTGATGTCGTGGTTTGACATGGAAGTGATTTTTTTTTTCAGGAAGTTGGGTCAAACCAATCAGTGGTCAAGTTTAGATATTGGCACCTGAAGTGACCACTGAAGATAGGGATACGCCTCTGAGAACACAGGGGGTTAAAAGCAAGAACTCCCAAGAGCTCGCTCTCTTTGGTTCTGGTCATGGTGCTGTGCAGACCTCCCCTGCCCAGCCATGGGGCTGGGTGGGGGAGGGGGAGCCATGAGGCCTGGTCGAGGTGAGCCGAGGGGTAGAAGGACTGGAACCGAGCCAGCTCCTGTGGACGGAAGGGTGGAGAGAAGCGGAGACGTCTTTGTCATTCCCCCCCCCCAAGAGGGAAGAGATAGAGAGTCCGGACGGCACCTGTAACTTTGCCGGCGCGGAGGAGAAGGAGGGGGGAGGGGAAGGTGCCCAGCCTTGGCCTTGGGAATCGGCTGCTGGGCAGAGATATCAGCCATCCAGGGAGTCTGAGCTTTTAACCCTTTCCTGAGAAATGAAGGCTTTGTGAAATATTACTCCTCCTTGATTTGAAGTAGAAGAGAGACAGTCTGGGATCCGAGATGATGGAAGAAGAAATTCTCAAGTTGGAAGGAGATGATGGAGTGGCTTGTGGCTGGACTTCTCTTGTTAGCCATAGACTGAACCAAATTCTCCTAACAGAAGCTGCACTTAGGGTGGTGTGTTGGTGTGCCAGGAGACCTGTTTCAGTGATTACCAGCAGAGGAGTAGAGAGAAGGTGTGGAGAAGCCCTCTATCTTCAAGGAAGAAGAAGAGGAGAAGAAGACCTCTGTTCTTGGACCCTCAGCCCCAAGGGAAAATGGGGGGGACTGTAGTCCCAAAATGAGAAACTGAACTGTTGTCTCTTTTGGTCCACGGCAAAGCATCCTTAAAGGAGCCCTATGAGCAGTCTGTCCATGCCCGGTGGTGAGAGCACTGTGACATGGAAAGGAGAGTGTCACCATGGCAGATTTTCTCCGGGCGGTTGCCATGTGTGACATGGAAACACAAGGGTGGCAATTGTGTTTCCTGGGGGGTCTGTGGCACAGGAGAGACTCCTGTCTCCCTTGAAAGACTGAGTATTTGAATATCTGAAGGGTGGCAACTTGATCAGGATCCTGGGTGGTGTCTCACTGTTAAGTTTGTTTAGAAATTAGGTGGGAGGAGGAGGGGTGTTTTAGAAAGTCTTCATCCAGGATTTAGTGTTTGTAGTTTTTCTAGTAATAGTAGTTTAATAAAGTTCTTTCCTTTGTTACTAAGATGGGCCTGCTCTGCTCTGTTCCTGATCACATCTCACAGCAATTATTTAGAAATATAAGTATATTTCTATATTTATTTAGTATATTTTCATGGGGGCGCTGGCATCGCGCCAGTGTCAAACCATGACACCTGAATACAAGGATCATTTTATGGTGATCAAGTAGGTACAGAAATCATAGAACAAAGCAAAAGATCTCCTTGTGGATACAAAAATAGTTGCACTACAAAATCACAGAACCATCTGTTTTGGAAAAGACCTCCAAGACCATCGAGTCCAACCTGTGACCAAACCCCACCTTGTCACCCAGCCCAGAGCACTGAGTGCCACATCCAGTTGTTCCTTGGACATCTCCAGAGATCGAGACTCCACCACCTCCCGAGTCCATTCCAAGGCTTAACAACACTTCCCATGATTAAATTATTCTGCAAAAAATAATTTTGTTTTGAAGAAAACTACTTTGTAATTAAGCATTCCAAACTGAGATTATAAAATGGTAGCATTTTTTGCTCCATGTAAACTAAGTCAAGGAAAGGAATTGACTCCAACATGCATTGATGACTCTCAGGATTAAAATCCACTTATGGACTTTACATTTTTGGCATTACAGTCCTCTCAGATGTTTTAATTCTGGTCCCAGTGCAATTATTACTGTTGACATTCACCTTATCTGGAGTGGAGCTCCATCACCTTGGTGTATTTCTCACAAAGTACATTTCATGCAGCACAGGGCACAGCCATACTCACTGCTACCCATTTTCAATGTCTACATTTGATACTACCAAGGGAAGAAAGTTATTATTTGTTTTGACAATCCTGAACTACTGCATCAGCTCTTTCTGGGAACCAGTTCACTCTCCATTAGCAGACTCCTTTAAATCAGATTAAAAAGGCAGCTGACAGAACTGCAGATGAAAAAAATATGGGGTTTTTTCTGCAATTTCTTTTCAGCACTTTAAATTTCAAAATCTGCTGTGCCATTTTCAGCACTAGTAACGTAGATTCTTAGTCAATTCTGATTTTTAAAGCTCTATTTTTGTAGTAGACTGCATAATTTTCCCCCTACCTCATCTGTTTTGATGCTAAATTTGGCATTGGTTCTTATTCTTGTTATGAAGTAGGTGTTAAATAGGGATAGAAACACCTGATTGTGGTAGACTTTTGAAGAGTTGTGTTATTCACTTAAACTATTCTGGAAATAATCAGCTCTGGAGTGGCTACAAAAAGTTGTGTAAATCTGTGTGGATACACTAAAGACAGAGAAGTTATTCTGTAGAAGCTGAGAACATGGTCCCTTGAGTCAATTGTATGCCTGATATAGCTCCATGGGAATGAATGGAAACACACCAGAGATTAATTTAAACACATTTCCACAGCTAAATGGAAAAACCCTTACATTTGCCTGCTATGAGCTGAAAGTCACCATGCTTTGGAGTATCAGCTTGCAGGGTAAAGAAAAGGGTTTAGATTTGACCCTGAAGGATTTAGACCCAAGAATTTTTTTCAGATGTGCAAACCCTGCAGCATCACAGGATACAAATCAGCACAAGAAACTGGTCTTTTATCTTTTCCATTTTCAGATCCAAATGAAAAATGTAGGATAAAATATAAAGCAATCTAGGTATTTTTCAAGATAGGTGATACTATGATTCTATGATTAAGAAAGAATATTTGTCCTCTAAAGATGATTTATTTTTCCTCCATCAGTTTGTCTTCCATCCATCCACTTTAGGAACATTTATTAACTTATAAATGTACCTATCTTGTCCTCATGCCACTGTTGTTACTGACAGAGAGAAGAGGAAGGATCCTTCAGAGCACAGGCAAAGCATTTAGTATATATTTACTGGAATAATCTGTTATAGAAATATTTTTTTTTCCATTTCTATGGAATCTTTTTGGCTAAATCTATACTGGTAAATCAATTCACCCTGGATTGTGCTTAATCCTGTACAGCTCACTATGAGACTTGGCCCAAAGCAAAATCATGTCAGGGATGAAGGCAGCAGTCCTTTATCTTGGTCATGTCCTGGGCCTCTTACTTTTTCTCATGTGGATGCAGCTGTTGAGCCTATAGAGGGACAGCTCCTTAATTTGGTCACTTAAATTAGTTGGACATTATTAGGTAATGGAAATAATTCCCCAGGATATCTTGATTTGTTTGCAATTAATGTAGGGATTTTTGCAATTAAGTTAATGTGGGGATAACTCTGTCTGCAAATAAATCAGAGAGAAAAAAAATAATTAAGTGAGCTAATGGACTTTGTTCTTTAAGATGATTAGAAATCAAACAAGGGTTGGGAAGTGAGAGAAGCTAATGACCAGAGCTGCAAGAATTAGCAGTAGGGAATTCTCTTGTACCCCAGTTTTCAGACACTAAATTTTATCTTTTTAAGAAGTTTTCTTCAAGTGTTTCGGATTGTAATGGCACCTTTTTCCCCAAACTCATCTCCAGTGTGTCATGTCTCAGTTTTCATTCAAGCTGTCCCTCCAGCTGGCTCCTTGTCTTGTGATTTTACTCTTTTGGACAAATTGAAGCAAATTGCTCCCAGGACATATTCAAGACTAGCAAAACCAAGCAGGTTTCATTTCTTCTTTTTTTTCTATTTTTCTCCCAGGCTAAAACATGCTTCTTGTCTACAGGTGCTTCTGGGTTGAGCCTGTTCCCAGTTCTCTGGCAGTTCTGAGCCTGATCTCCTGAAAAACACATCAGTTATCCCAGGTGATACCATAAGGGGTCCTGTGTCTCTTCATTACCACTGAAAATACCACAAATATTTCATATGTGCCTTCTTTTCATCACCAAGTTCCTACAGCTCAGAGCTGTGAGGAGATCTTTTATAACCTTTCCAGCATATGGCCCTTAAAACCATTGCCTAAAGATATTCTTTCCTGTCCTATCCTTCAACAGGGTGTGTATGTTAATTCCCAAAAAACAGCACTGTATCTGGTTTCTGTTCAGGATAGTCTACACTGGAGCCTTTTAAACAGTCAGTATGGGGCTGAGAATCACAGGGTCATGGAGTCAAGAAGGATGGAAAAGACCTCCAAAATCAAGTCCATCCTTTGACTGGGTTTCAGCAGGCCCATTAAACCATATCCTGAAGTGCCCCTTCATGGGAGGGTGACTCCATCACTTCCCTGACCTGCCCGTTCCAATGCTTAACCACTCTTTCAGTGAGGAATTTTTTGTTGTTATACAACCTGAACCTCCCCTGACACAGCTTCAGGCCATTTCCTCCAGTCCCAATACAGTTTCCTGGAAGAAGAAGCCAACCCTCACCTCATTACAAGATCACTTTAGCTGAATTTGGCATCTGATTTCAGAGAGCTTCTTATTCCTTTATAGAGAAATCTCACTTAATTTTATGGATTGCTATTGGAAAATGTTTTTCAAAAGATTTTTTGAAGTATTTCTGGTTAGACAAGAAATAATCAGTGGGACTCAGAGGTTTCTGAAGCAGATATGGCTCAAAACGATACACTTGATAAAATAACTACAAATTTCTCTGTCCTGTCTCTGTAAATTCTGGAAGATAAAGAATGACTGGTGTGTGGGCTCTTAGCTTGCCTGTATGGATTATTTTTTATGTGTTAATGTGGAAAAATACAGGAATGAATAATTCCTTAAGCAAAATGAGGATGGTGTGTAGAGCAGTGTACAGTGCACATGACAGAGGTCTGATGCAGATCAGACAGGATACATTTTGTACTGAAACAAAGACAAGTATAATCAAATGCATCATCTGTAATACCAGTATTTTTATATATACTTATATATGTGAATGAAAATGATTTTGCAGTTCAAAATCCATAAGACATCAGCATGATCATAAGGGTCATTGATCTTATCATTATCAGTAAGTGATTAAAAATATAAATTGCTTTTATGAAGATGATATTATTCATATTTGTGCAAGTCAGATGTTATATTAAATGACTGACATCATGCAGTTGTCAGGCTGAAACTTTTAATTGAATTGTGAAGCAATCTTTTGCAGTGACTTGAGGAAAAGAATAATGATTAGTCATTGCATCTCTTATTACAAAAATTCCATCTTCCATAATTTCTATCAGAGTTTCAAAAATATCAGAGGTAACTGGAGTCTGACATACACAGTGTGAGTGGCAGAGAGAAAAATGATAATTCTATACAGAATAGTAGCAGTTCCAGGAGAGACATATGGCCCTGGTATTTCTTTCTGTTAGCTGGGAGCAGCAGCACTTTATGGTTCAGTGATCTGTTGGATAATCACAAAATAAAATAAAAGATATCATTTGTTACAGAGAATAAGCCTCAATAATGCTGTTGAACTACAAAATGACTCCTCTGTAATCACTGGTTGTAACAAGATGTGAATGATCCCAGTGCCACACACTGCCTCTGCCATCATGCCATCATTTACACTCCTAAATGAATACACATTCACTTTCGTATGGAGACACATTACTTGGGTCTCAGAAACAGCACTGCCATAAATTTCACTTGTTATTTTATTCATATTTTCCCCTCAGGAGAAGAAGATTTCCAGCAGAAAGCCTATAGATTCTGGCAAAAAAAAAAAAAAAAAAAAAAAAGGACATTGCCAATGGCTCCTTGGAATCCTTCTGCGTGCAGTGCAAATAAAATTAGCAACAGTCGCAGCTTGGTCTGTATAGAAATTTCAGATGGCTTAAGTGACATCATGGCCACTGAGAACAGAGGTGCTCCTAAATACCTCATTAGAAGTACTGAAATGCCTTTGCTTTCACTAAAATCAGATACTTCCTTGAATCAAAGAATCATTAAGGTTGGAAAAGACCTCTGGGATCACCAAGTCCAGCTGTGAATACAAGCTGGGGATATTATCCTTTATTTCAGAAATCTACTCTTTGGCCTGACTCTACTTGTTTGAATGTGGCAATTGGAAAAACATTTCACACACAGAAAATTTTTCCTTTCTGCTTTCAATGTAAGCAGATTTGTTTGTAAACTGGTTTATTTGTAAGGTTGCCATCTAGATTACAAAACCAGCCTGCCATTAATCCGTATCACTAAAAAAGGAATTTTAGGCCCTTTACATTTATTCAGGTTCAAAATCCAAGTGGATTTTGAAAACTCTGGCTGAAGAGCACAGGTCTATTCTCTGGCTCTGAGATGAACAGTTGCCACCTATCCATACTCAAACTCTCCATGAATTTTGCAACCCACTATATTCAAGCTGGGACTAATCCCTGGACCACGTGAGTTCCTAAACCCTCTCAAGAAATGGGAGAGTGCTTGCCATGTGTGCCATGGACAATGCTGGCAGCTCAACACTGGTTTCCAGTGCCTCTGCCAAGGGCCATAAAAATATTTCATGAACTGGGATAGATGCAGAATATGTGTCCTGATCATACTTCTGAAGTTTGTGCAATTCAAGCTGCTCACTGATTTGATGTGAATAAATTTTGCCCTTCTTTATTAAAAACACGGAGCAGAACTCTCAAGTGCAGTTATCCAAATTTTGGGTTCTCTTTTATGCATTGAGAAAAAGCACATTGATTTTCAAAAATAGAGTTTTCTTAGGAATCAAGAACATAATTTCTCAGATATCAGATCTTGAGTTTAGAATGTTTGACTCTGAAGATGAAAAATCTAAAAGCTCTGAAAACTAAAGGTGACAGGTTTTTTTAAAGTTAAAATGTTATTAAATACTTAAAAAAACTTAGCTAGACTGCTTATGCCAAAATTTTACTATGTTGGCATAACTGAGTTTTTGTTCTGGAAGCTTGATTAACAGATTTATCAAAAATTATAAGAACTATATTTGTTTGGGGGGGATTTTCTTTTTTTTTTGCATTGCATTTTCAAAGCTTTTGCACCAGAACTGCTGAATTTTGAATTTCCAAGCCTTCAGATTTTTTTGGGTAGACTTTTGTTTTGCAACATATACTAATTGAATGTATTATTTTTTCTTATAATGCTTGAGATTGTAAAAAATACAGTAAAAATGATGAAGGTTTTAGTTTGTTTTTGTTTTGTAGCTATTTATTTCAATGCAATAACATGATTTGATTTAATAGAGATATTTCAGAATAAAGATTGTTAATTACATATAACTTGAAGACTTTTTAATATTTGTGAATACAAAGTATTTCCAATCATTGAGTTTTTTTCTGAGATTTCCCTCTTCAAAATCTTTATCTGATTTTTTTTCTGATTTTTTAAAATAAATCTATTTGGATTTTTTAAACTGACACACAGACACATATGAGAATATTCTTGACCTCTTATGTATGTTTGACTCCATGTTCAGGGAACTGCAACAACACCTCTGATAAGTGGAACCAATCTCTCATTTCCATCTCTGTGCCAGAATATTTAACCCAAAATCATGGCATTTTGTGATGACACAAAAATATAAAATTATCATGGAATTAGAAGTTATGTTGGGAAAACTACTATTCATTCATTAGTCATGTCAAAATCATTCCATGCAATACATTTTCCTGAGTTCCATCCAAAGGGAGTACCCAGGACTCAGTAAAGGTTTCACAGATATTTCCTTTCATACCTTGCTTAAAATGTCTATTAAGCACAACAGAGATAACCCTGATCTTTTATTGCCTTCTTGATTAGCCCTTCACACTGTTTCCTGTCTTTTATTTACTTTTTACAGGGTATATCTGGATGAGAAACAGCAGGAATACTTTGTCTTGAGTGTGGTGTTTGAATCCTGTGTATCTGCAACTCACTTGATTGTCCCCCTGCCACCTATTTCATCTTTATCCTCACTATCATTGTAATCGAGGTTTCAATGGCAATAATTTACAGTCACAATTCTCGACCTTTAACAGACATTTCAAAAATGACATAGTAACATGGGGGTCTCAATAGCTTCACAAATTCTCTTAATTTCACCTATATTTATTACTCTTTGCTGGCAACAATATTGTGTTTTCTACATTTCTGTATTACTGCTGGGTATGATGGGAAAATCCCCTTGCTAACAGTCTGCAAATACAGACTAAGTACTGAGAACCTTCCTGTGTATCTGTATATTTAGATAAATGTATAAAATTGGTGATCTTAGATGTCTTAGCCTTAATGATTCTATAATTCTATTTTTTCACACTTACACATGTATGAATATTGATCATAAGGATAGTTCTGTACAAACATTTAAACATAAGCTTGTGCATCTCCACATCATCTAAAATGACAACTAGATTTGTCATTTTATCACTCCAAAGTTTTCATAAAATGGATCCTAAGTCTACAGAAGCACCAAAATGTTCTTAAGTTGTTTAGAATTTCTTTCTTGCTTCTAAATTTAAAACTAGGCTTTTGGGGCACAGGCTGTACTTTCTCTGGGGGTGTAATTGTCATGTACATATTAATATATGCAAATAAAATTGGAGTTTCAACAGCCACTATTCCTCCAAAGGTTAGATTCTCTAATTAGAGCCAAGCAATTAGTTCTAAAAAGTTTCCTTTTTTTTTTTTTTTTCCAGAAGCCTTGCGTTTCCTTAGCAGTGAAATTACATCTTAGTCCTTCCTTTTTGTTTCAAGATATGAAATAATTACAACTGTAGCTTCATTTCATCTTGCCCACTAATTGCCCCCTTTTAACACAGAGCATTTCAAATGCTGCCTCTTTGAGATTTTATTGCTGTCTAATATGTACACGAGGGTAGGTGCAATGTTAGAGCAAATTGAACTGTTCTTTGTCATTCTGACACCTTAAATCCCATGTTGCTGACTGAGGTTACTGGGGAACCAGCAATAACTGAGTCTTCAGGCTTAATCTTCTCCCCCTTCCCTTTTTTGTTAAATTAAAAATAAATCTCAGTTTGATGTAGGAATAGCATGACCCACTGAGTGCATTCAAAGATGAACAAATAGTTGAACTTTTCTTCTTCCTTTACAATGAGATCTTAAATTTTAAAATAAACACTATTTGACCCTAGCACAACTTTTTGATTCCTTCTTGTAAATGGAAGAATCAACAATGATCAAATGAAAAAGGTCAGACAGAGAGAACAGCAAAGCAATTCATGTAACTTTGAATGATTCATGGGACATGATCATTTTTATCATAAAAAAGAGTAAACAAATCAAAGTAACATGCCTGTCAGTTTGTTGTCTGAAACAAATACCCACATCCACAACATGTAACTGCAGGCAAAAGGAGTCTATTCTTCCAGCAATTCCCTACAGGGAGGCACAGACAGCTCCAGAGGGTAAGTCAGCACCCCCAAGACACACATATCCCTCCAGTGTGCTTATCTCTCTTTCTCCACTGATTATTTGGTGAGCTCAGAGTCAGCAGGCTTGTAACGTATATCCCTCAGCCAAGTGCCTAAAAATACCAAATACCCCATCAAAGGGAGAGAAGACAAGGAAATTCCCAGTGTGGTACTTAGGCAACCAAAAATAACTGCAAAATTTGTGTTTGCAGGGACTGGTGGGCAATAAATGGGAGCTTAAATCCACTCAACTCACAGGTGTCCCATGCACAAAGTGTCTGAGACATCAGAGTTCAGCTTGCAACCTGTCCCCCATGTCATTCCATAAAGAGGGATATAAATACCTATCCAAACAAGGTAGGGAAAGCAAAACCAGAGATGAAGAGGCCCAAAGAGGGCCGTTGTAATGAAGGTGTGACATATACAGGCAAATGTGCCAAGGTCTTGCCAGGTTGCACTTGCCCAGAAAGAGAGCCCAGATGTCTCTAACCATCCGAAACAGGAGCAGAGGGAAGTGACCTAGGGGAGGTGGAAAGAGACGCAGAAGCTGGGAGCCCATGAGGAATAGAAAGGATGAGTGCACAGGGAGAAGGAGAGTCCAGTGTTGCCAAAATGTCTCTTTGCTTCTGTTCAGAGATATGATGACACTCAGAAAAGGCTGAAGGAGAATTTTGCAATTAGCTTTTTTTCCCCTCATGTTTTTCCTTAGGCATGGGAGGAGAATGGGAGGAAATAAAGGGAAGAAAATAAAATCCAACCTGTTTTTTTTAGTTTATGCACCAGCCCTTGCTTAGGGCTGTGCCTTAAGGCACAATATAGCCCATACTGATTATTATAACAATTTTAAGCTTATTCCCACTTCCAGAAAATCTATACACTTATACATGTGCATACATATTAGATATGATAGTAGCTGTATATTTTTTCAAGAAACAAAGATAAATAGATACTGAAAGCACCATCACACCCTTACCACCCCATAACCCAACAAAGGTGGCAGTGTCAGCCTCAGCCAGTACCATGTATCCTCTTACCTGCTTACCTGTGTAGTATAAGCTCTACCTTAGGTAACGACTGATATTCACAATCTAATGCCTCACTACCTTGAAAATGAAGTTGATAACTTGGTAAATAAGCAGGGAAAATACAAAGATAATGCCTTTAGAGGATCTATAAATATAGGAAACAAAAATATTTATTTTCCTCTTTTTTCTTTTTTTCTAGACTGAAACGAAGTATCAGATTTTTTGTGGTTTACAATTTTCTCATTCACAGTAGCATTCATTTGCTGGTCCTATAGAGAAAATACTAAGAAAAAGTCCCTCAACATATATTTGCTGATGATTCCAGATGTAGTGAGAGGGAAATACTCTGGTTTTTATAGAATTATAGAATACTTGGGTCAGAAGGGACCTTAAACCTCATCTCATTCCCCGCCCCCCCGCCGTGGGAAAAGATACCTTCCACTATCCCAGATTGCTCCAAGCCCTCTCCAGCCTGACCTCAGACACTTCCAGGGATGGGACAGCTTCTCTGGGCAACCTGTCCAGGGCCTCAGCACCTTCACAGGGAAGAGTTTCTTCCTAATATTCCTAATATTTAACCAATTTAAACTTTGCACTGCCATTTGTTGGTGTAAACCAAAATCCAGGGTACAACCAGGAGAATAAATATTTTTCTCTGAGATACGCCTTCAGCAAGGCTTTGAATTCTTTCCCCCAAGCAGGTGACTCCATGAGAGAGGCTGCTGCTGCAGTCATTACTTTCTAAATGACAGGAAACATATTTGGAAATCCATCACTACCTGACAAAGCACTGACAAGCATCTTTGCCTACAGAACTGATGTGGGGACTCCAATGTTTGGGCACCTCCCTATAAAAATGAGAATAAATGCTACTCTGTAAACCAGGAATATGCAAGTAGAAACTATCTCAAAGTCATGCACACAGGCATACTTCCAAAAGCCAGGATTTGAAGCATCTTCCTGAAGCAATAGGTCCTACCTCTTCCCTGGATCAAAGCCATGAGGACCTCCTCCTCCTCCTCCTCCTCCTCCTCCTCCTCTACCGTCGTGGTACAACTTCTCAGTTGCTTGGCTTTTTCTTGCCTTTTGTAAGGTTGAGTAGTATTCAAAGTCCAATATTGTCTACCAGAATGCTCTCCCTAACTTGGGAAACAAATCTATTAACATCCCACCTTCTTACAAAGGTTCACAATACCTAATCCCCAGCTCCCTGAACTTGAAACCACTCTCAGCTGACAGAGCCCCCCAAAACCATGCTGCGTCAACCATGAACCCTCTGACGCCAGCTGGGAGGAGGGAATGGATGGCACGGCCTCTTGAGATCCCTTCCAGACTTGTTTTTCTACAACTTTATGAAAGAAGCAGCAGGAGATGGGTTCATTCAGTTTGACCACAGGGGATCTTCCCTCACCAGGTTTCTGTGGAGCCAAGGTGCAGTTTAAAGCTGTTATCCCTGTGGGTAATACTCAGGGGGCAGGGACATGCAAACACCATCTGCTCTTTCTCCTTGGCACCGCATCTTCACAGGCTCTGGGAGGTGCATTCATACCTCCAGGAGGAGTTAAATCAAGATCTCACTCATCAAAGATATTGTAATAGTCGGCCAGAAATCTAATATAAATGTCAAGCAGTTGTTCTCTGAAATATCATAGGCGTTGTTTGCCATATTGCTGCCTTTACCTTTCTCATGTGAATTTAGTTAGAACTGGTAATAAAGTGTTCCAAAAGAACATGGGAGAATGCTGACTGGACAAAATGAAACTTTCTTCGATAACACTACAATTTTGTGAAAATTTTCAGGGTAAAGTAATCAAATTATTGATTTAATGGAAGAAAAAAAAGGTTTGGGTTCTTCACTTCCACTGTGTATCTAATACAGACTATATAATGCAAACATATATATGAGAAAATGCAGTATAAATTACAAAAAAAAAAAAAAAAGAAAAAAAACAGGATCAGCATGAAAAGCTCAGAAGTTTTCTGGCAAAATTATTTCAAATATATTTTGTTTTATGTTCTCACATGATTAAAAGAATAGCATATTTTGTCCAGAAATTGATGAAACTCTACATTCACACTGAAAGTCTGAAGAGGTGAAGTGTGGCTGAGAAGATGATCTCCATTTTTATCAGTGTTGAGCTTGATAAATATTCCTAAAACTTTCTGAAAACTTCACATCCAGAGTGTGGATGTATAAGATAGCGCTTGAAACCCAAACCTTCTATTTGTCTATTCAAGTGAATAGCTGCCAAGTTTTTGAAAAGATTATGTTATTATGGTGTTTCTCAGCTCAGTTAAACCTTTCTGAAGCTCCTTGAATTCCACTTTTGTGCATGCTCAAAGATGTTCCTCTGTGATTGCTTTGATACCAGCGACATCCCCTGAGGCAGTTGAACTGGCAGATGTTTTCAGATTACCAGTTTACCAGTTCAGACACTTCATTAAGTAGAGATACAGACACGTTCTATTGAGAAGAGTGACAATGTCTGTCTTTCATATTATAATCCAATGGTTAGAGCACAGACACATGTGGGAAAGAAGGCCATGTTCCTTCTCAAGGACACAGGTCCATTTTCTCTGCACTCAGAAGAGAGGCCACAGCATCTGGTGGGTTCAAGCTGCTGCTGCCTGAGCTCTTTTTTTGTTTTCAATGGTGGCTTTTCCAGTGATGTTTGATGTAAAGACAAAAATATCAAGATCTCTTAGTATGGTATTGTTGAAGAGCAGTAAACCTGCATGGCTGAACTTGTGCCAAGAAGGGAAGAAAGCCAAGATTCCTGCTTGGAATGCAACACCACATCCAGCACTTTATGGTGTAAAGATGGGTGAAAGCATCTCTATGCATTAAAAGAAAAGAAACAGCCGTCTTTCCAAACACTGAAAAAAGTGGAGAAGACTTTGGACTGTAAAGGAACATCTTTAGCTCCAGCTTGGACCAGTTGCCAAGCTCTGGAGACCAGTAGGATCTCAGAGATAGACCTGCACAACCAACCAGCTCCTCATCAAGGGATCATAGTCGTGTTTAGGTTTTCATGCCTGAGGTGCACAATGCTCCTCAGACAATAAACAGGGAACCTCAGCATGGAGGACACAGTTCTGGAGTGTGTTTCACACTCAGTACCAGCGAGGCAGATGTCCATTCTCCAGGTGTCTTCAGCTGCTGACTCCTCAGATCACATTACTTGTAGGGTACAGGGAATCCATTAGATTTTTTGCCTTACTCAAACAAAATTTAACCTCCATGCTATGTCAGAGTGCATCACTTTCCATGGTGGGTACATTTAGGGACATGGAGCTGTTTCTCCAGCCATGTTGCTCATATTCCATGGTACTGGAAACTTCAGTAGAGCTTCTCTCCTCATTTACATTGCATTGTAGGAGTTTAAAGCCTCTTTGAAGAAGTGAGGCTAGAGAAAGGATTTGGAAGATGAGAGAATGGGCAAGAGAGTATATCAGCACTTTCATTATTTATATTTGAAGGGCATGAGAGATCAGTATTCAGTAGAGTCAAAATACAGTCACAGTTTTTGGATGAATCCACTCATGAATTGTGAATCACATGTAGAAATTTTCCCCTCCAGTGACTGAGGGGAAGAGTTCAGCGGTCTGATATTAAACTGGGGTAAATTATCTTAGTTTCTCTGACACCAACGAAGCCTTGACAGTTTACACATGCTGCTCACAGATGTCAGTCGCTTGCAAACACTGCTATTGTAAGCCAAATTTTAACGGGTGACCTATTGATTAAAGGCTTATGTGTTTCTACTGTCCTGTTCCTAATCCCTCTATGAAAACTGTTTTGAAGAGAATACTTTTTGAAGCATGCAATGTCAGCTTCCCATAAAAAGAAGGCCAGTCTTTAAAAAGGAGCTCTTAGTAATGTGGTAAAGATTCCTACTTTCAGCAATTTTGCTTGATTAAACTTCTTTGGGTCTTACCATAAGTTACAGTAGATCATGACAGCAGTGTTGGGGACTAGCTTGGAAATTGTGTCAGATCTTTGACCAGAAAGCTCCTGAATTGGTTTCACTCCTATTAAAGTAACGGATTGGGCTTTGTGTCTGCAGGAGACGTTTTGTTGTTGCGTGGTGCGGGACCCCCGCTGGGCCATTCTGTGCCCTTTTATTGTGTACAGTTTATGTATTGGTACTGGGCTGTCAGATGGAAGCACGGGGTGGGTTAGGCTGCATTGTCATGCAAATGACACCCAGATTTACATATTACCCCAGACTAATATTCATTGTGATGTCTCAATAAGGTCGCCTTTGATGGATAATAATTTTTCCAAGACTACAGTCTTCTTTGAAAGTGCAAATTAAACAGAAGCTCCATTAATAGGATTTCAATAGTCTTTAAATGCTGTCAACTGTTCAACTGCATTGTGGTGTTTCAGGGTCAGGTTCTTCCATCCGAACTTAGGGTGGTGATTAGTGACTGCTCTGCAAATAACCTATTAATAGATAAATAAACTATTACTCAACCCAGGTGTTACAACCCGCTATTACTGCAAATAAACACTGGAGAAGTACATAAAATTTTGACGAAGTATTTCTTTTTTTCAGTTAGTATAAGCATGTAGTTCAAGAAATAAGAACCAAGACCTGAAGTATCTCACAAAAAGTTCAGTCAACATATTATTTTAAGAGCAATATATTGCAAAGAGCAGGATACTGGAACTTTTTGAAGGAAGGCTGCTGAAGACATGATATTCAGTTGTCTCCACATCAGTGAAATGCCAATATCCATCCTTCCATTGAGCTTTGGAGTGAGCACTTTGTAGAAGTGCTCTGCCTTAACAGTCCCTTCAAGACGGTAAGAGCAAGAGACACAAGGAAGGAGAAACACAGCCTCTCTTTAATACCTCCTGCTTCATCAGGAACTCTGCCCTTCATCCAGACCCTAGACTTTAGGGATGTTCTCAGTTTTATGTCCTTCTTTTATCTAGTTTCTGCAGTCACCTGTAATTCCTGACATCTGGGCTTCTACTTAAGACAATAAACTAGACTTCCAAGCAAGGAATAAATTTAGGGTTTTTTTGGCAGCTGAGAAGACATGTTCCTAGTCACTGTGTCTGAAGCAAGATTGTCATATTTTTATCTGGCATTTCGAGAAAAATTATTGCTTTTACTGTACTGTACAGAATCATTCCAGTAACTCTAAAGGAAAGATAATTCCTTGAACATCCACTGGCCCCTGCAGAGTACAAGGACAGGAAAGATTAAAGTGAAAGACCCATTTCACCTGGGCTCAATACAAAATAATCAATGGAAACCTCTGACAAATATCCACAATTCTGAAATTCCATCTAAAGAAAATTATCATGTAAGAAGAAAGGATGTCTCTAAGGGTGCTCCTCACACAGAGAACATGGTAACATTTTTCTGACCCAATTAAACATCTACAAATTACACTTATATGTATTCTGATTATTAAAAAAAGAGAAAAATATCTGAGAATAAACAATCCCTAAGAGATTTCTCTTACTTGAACCTGATTGATTGCTTCCTTTTTGATTAGATGTCTATCAAGTGGTCTTAAGTTGCTCAGCTCTTCACATGGGCTATGGAACTAAGAGAAGAGGTGGACCTGCCTTAGGATACCCTTAAAGACCTTCAGCCTGGCCGATGAATAATGTTTTATAACAATGGATTCTGCATTTCTTCCACGGAGCCAGAACCTTCACAGAACTCTTTGGCAAATGAGTTGAGTCTGACATCCCCAGATACCACATAAGAATTTACAGCCTGTGTCAATCACTTGTCCAGGATCTTCAGCTCTAGAAGTCTGTTGGACTCTTGAGGGAGTCCTGTGAAGAAGCAACCCTGTCCAGCTGAGTTATTTGCCATCAAGACTTTTAACTTCTCAATGCCTCTGTTTCAGTTTCTCTCTTTATGAGAAATCTTTCCCATTTAGAAGATAAACATCTAACATTGCACCTAAACCAAACATTTAGTATCATTCCTAGGCCAGTGAGAGAGAGGCAGTTCATTTTACCTACATCAACGGGAGACAAATTATTTTCTGATAATGTCAATCTCTCTTCTCTGACAAGAAACTTAACTATCCGATGGCAAATGTTGGTGATTAACTAACATATATCAGCGCATGCTATAATATTTCTAGGTAGTTTCATTCTCCTACCCTCATGCTTAGCCTGGGCAAGAGATAATCCCTGTTTCTTTGCCCTTTCCTCCTGAGAAGCCATAGAAATTAGCTGTTACCTGAGACAATCATATTATGTTTCCTGAGAGGTAAGTGAGGTGCAGTGCACTGTCTCCAGTGCAGCAGAGAGAGACAGATTTCTCTAAGGATTAAGGATGTGATGATATGTGCTCTTTCTCCCCATGCAGCAACAGTGATTGTCTGTATCATGAAATCCTGCCTTTGTGGAAGAGAAAGCTGACGTTATTCTGGATTTGTAGAGCATGAAGATTTTGGCTATTAATAGTTCTGGGGAGGAGCAGAGAATTCTGGGTACAAAAAAACTGGTGAAAAACCCAAGCAAAACACATAGCCTTTGATATAACTTTATCAATTACAACATTAACTTATTATTTTCCTTGGCTTCATTAATCCATAACTAATCTGAGTGGGTACCAAGCTCACTCTCTCTCATTCCCAATTAACCCAGTGGCAATTATTACTGGCTTTAGTCTTTAATATCTAAGAACTCTCTTTACCTCTTGAAAGAAGCTTTTGAAATCTGAAAATGCCAAACCAGCTAATGTTTTATTTAAGCCTAGAAAATGAACTTTAGGTTATTCCCCTTTGCCATAGGTTAACTAATTATTTATGAAAAAGGGAATGAGAGAAATGAAAGAAAAGAGAAGAAAGGAAGATTAATATTCCAAATCCTTTTAGTTGGGAACCCCTAACTTATTTGAAGAAAAGTTTGTTTCCTGTGTCTAACAGATCATGTACCAACAGTCAAGTTTCAGTGCTTGTTCAGCGCTAGTGAATTTATAGCTGATGTATCTGATACTGGTGAAAGAGCAAATTAAGAATTTGGCCTGATTTCTCTCAGGACATTGGTGAAATTCCTATTGATTTGATAAGGTGAGTTCAGCCCTTGAATTTCTTCCTGTGGTGCAATAATGTTTTACAACACAAGCAATGTAACTGAAACAAATGGTACATTTGTGATCTAAATCTGCACCCAAACAGGCCCAGGGTGTCCAGGCAAGAGTGGGGAGGAGGAAGGTCAGTTTTATACATGCAGTACAGCCAAAATATCAGTTATATGCTAAGGGAAGAGACAGATGGAATTTTGTGAAGGAAGGGAATACATTTATTTGGACTCAAATATAGATGGAAAAATTAAATTTTGTATATATTTGGATCTAACCGCTCTTATACAGGTAAGTTACCTCACTTTCTCTCCTTTTTTCCCTAAACAATGGTTTAAAGGCAATAAGATTGTTGATTCTTGTTTCAGGGACACCATGAGAAAATAATAATGAAAACAGTTAAATCAAAGAGAAGACAGTTACTGTGGCAAAGAAGAGAAAAAACATCACAAATATGAGCCAGAAACCCATTTAATTTGTATTTTTCCACACTAAGGAAAATTAAAAGCAGTCAAGTTGGTGTAATCAGATTGCAATAGAGAAGCAAGAATCATATAAGAGGAGAAGTCGAACTCAGCTAAAAAAGTGGAAAAATGAAGACTTAAAAAACTTTGAGGAAGACAGAGGAATGCCCTTTATTTTCTTGCTCACACTCTAACTGCAAAAAGATGATAGTAAAAAGCTAATCACCTCATTTAAATAGGGTATATCTTTAATTCTATTATATGAAATAACTCAAGAAAACTGTGCAGTCTGGATGAGTGGAATGATCTCTCACCACCTCTTACTGTTACCTCTATGACTCCAATTGCTGCTGTTGCAATCTAAGTTCCACTTGTCCAAGACTTGTCCATTTCTGTCTTTGGTTGTTTCTTGCTATCAGCTGAAGATTAATGGCCCCCAGTCCTGCTGGCAGGAGCAGTTTCTCAATCTGTGAGAAACTTTCTATATCCCAATCTTTGTCCCAGCAAAGGAACCCAAATGAGCTAAAAGTGTTATTGTCATGATTTATATTGAGAACAACTTGCACTGAAAGCAGGTGAGTATTCACACAGTGCTTTTCACTACATGTGAAGGAGAATTAACCTCCAACAAGGATCAGTGACAGAGCAGCCTGTAAGTGACAGGGATTAAAATTGCATTTATTATATACAAAGTGTTCACAAGTGTAGTGTCTGAATGTGAAAGCCTCTGTGGTTTGAAAAGGTTTCCTTTTTCTCCTCTAGGATCACAGCCATTTCCATGGATAAGTGCAAAGAGATATGAAAATGTGAATAATGTGATGTAAGAAAAAAATTGATTCAAAAGTATAGAAGTTTATGAATATTTAATAACCACTCTAAAGGAAAAAATAAGCACAAATCTTTTTGATTTAACCTTTTAACAATTTCCATTGCATTCAGCAGTACATGTGCTGTAGAAACCAACAGGAAAATATTTGAAGAAGCAGAAAAGTCTCAAGCATATGAGGTTTTGTGATACAAAGGAAGATCCATGGAAACAACCATTTCATTAAGCTGAATTCTAGCCAATTCCATCAGTTCTAGTTCTGCCTGGCTGTGGGCCATCAATAAATCCTGAAGTACTAAGAAGTAGTAAGTACATGAGCTAAAATGGATTTTTAACTCCATGTAAGCATCATCTGTTTTCTCAGTTTCTTCATCTTCTTAAGAAGATGCTAGATGGTGATATCTGGGGTATCAAGATAGAATCAAGATCAAGAATCATAGAATGTTTGAGTTAAAAAAGACTTTACAGATCACATTGTTCCAAGCTCCCTACCAGGGGCAGGGACACCTTCCACTAGACCAGGTTGCTCACAGCTCCATCCAGCTTGGCCTTCAATATATCCAGGGATAGGACATCCATAACTTCTCTGTGCAACCTGTTCCTGGGCCTCATCACCCTCACAGTAAAGAATTTTTTCTGCTATCTAATCTAAGCCTACTCTCTCGCAGTTTTGAAGTAATTCCTTGTTGTCCTCTCACTCTTGTAGAAAAGTCTTTCTCCATCATTTTGTTGGCTCCCTTCAGGCACTGGAAGGCCACAGTTAGGTCACCCTGAAGCCTTCTCTTCCCCAGCCTGAACAATCCCAATTCTCTCAGCCTTTCCTCATAGCAGAGCTACTTCATCCCTCTGATCATCTTGGTGCTTCCTCTGGGCTCTGTCTAGGGGCTCCATGTCCTTCCTGCGGTGGGGACTCCAGAGCTCTGCAGGTAGGGTCTCACTGGAGTGAATTGTGTTTGTTTATATACATACATACATACATACATACACACACACATATATATATATATATATATATATATATATATATATATATATATATATAAAAAATGTGTATATATATATATATATATATATATATATATATGTGTGTGTGTATATATATATATATATATGTACAAAGATTCTAAATGCACACTTGGTAGAGTCCATCTCCCCTTGCAATTTGACTGTATATATTCCCTGAAAAGGAACAGTAATCTGTGGCATTGGAAAAAACCAACACCTTGTTTTCTGAATAAGTTTAGATGACAATTTCAAAACTTAAGTTGAATTTTTGCTCAGAAAACGAGCTTTTTCTGTCAGGACTGTCAGGAGAACAGAATTATCAGGGAAAATTGTTCAAAACAAAAGATTTTTTTTTCATTTTCCTCCTTTTTATGTATGAAATGTATTTTGGAAAACAGCTCTTTGAACTATCAATGTCATGAGGACAGAGGGACAAGCAGGGAGCCAAGCAAAGCCTCTTCAGAGAGAGCTTCAAAGCAATGTCTTCCCTCCCAAGTGTAGCTGTCTGAATCAGTCCCTTCGTGTGCTGCTCCCACTAACTAGGTCTAAACTGCATTTCAGGCTCAGAGAGCCAGCAGAACCATGTGGACACGCTACAGGCATCCTGGAGGCAGCAATCCACAACATTAGAGCTGGGTCAGGCAGCAGGCTCTGTCTGACGTGGCTTCCTGCCTCACACCCTCAGGCAAACCTCTGAAATTTCTTCTCTCCCAGGGTTTGAGGCACCTGAACCAGGTAAAGAACAGGAAGAGGAAAGCAGGAGATCATCTGACTGGGGAGAAGCCTCAGAGCTGGGTTGCAAACAGGGGTGTGAGCATTAAAGGAGATACCTGGAGGACAAGGTCTCACCTGGTTCCAGCTCCTGGCAGCTTGTGGCACATGGAGGTGGCCTCTGCTTTCCATTCCTGACCTTATAAATTCATCCTCAGATTACCAGTCAAGCTCACTGGCACCTAAAATACCAGCCATGGAATAGTAAGTGATGCACGAGTTCCAAGATGCAAATAAGCAAGAAAGACAACATTCATCAGGAAAATAATTGTGTAAAAGTGAGACATGAGAAGTTTGGGTAAGGCCAGAATAGATGTAAATATCAACAACATTACAACATTTTTAGCTGAATCATTTTTTTCTCTGAAACAAAGCATCATGATAAATGAGAACATGGTATGAAAGTATATCAAATTAATTTTTCAACATCTATCACTAGTAAACAGCCTTTAAAAATAATTTTTACTTTTTCATTATGATTATGTAGAAATTATGCATTAAAATGAAATCTTCAGTTAAATTAATTCTGAACATATGTATATAACTGTATATGTACCCTTTCTAATGTTGTCTCCTTTTGCATCCTAGAAGACAAACAGATGCATTTTGATGTCTACATTTCAGCACTGCGTACTCGTACATGCATGTACACATTTTGCTTTAATATTGATATTAGAAAATGAAAAATTCTGATTAATAAGAAAATCTTCGCCTGCATTATTCACATTTTATGCACCATTTTTTTGTGATATATCTTTCAGAATCTCTTAGTATCATAATCCTAGCTGCTGAGCACCATGAGCAAAGATGGAAATAATTCAGATAGTTGTCCTTTTTGAAACATTTCTCCTTTCTTCTTTTCCTATGTTTACCTTTTTTAGATATGCCACTATGGAAGAAATGGTCATCCTTATCCATACCCATCCACAGACTGAACTTCACAATAGAGTAACACTGCCAGCCATGAAACCATCATGAACCACCCTTTTACTTCTCCCTGTGGCCACTGATTTTCACCTCTGCACTCCAGCCTGCCTCCTCCTCGGGTACTTGCCACTAACGTTCATGGTCCTGCACTTGAAAGACCAAGAGCTATCCGAGCTTCATCTTGGATAATAATTTTTTTTCTGGAATAACAAGCAAATCCTTCCAAAGAGGACTGAGACTGGTGGAAAGCAGAGGACATGCAAGACCATCAAGACAGAAAAAAAAGGGAAAAGACTGTAAGGATTGGAATAATCTCTTTTAGAAAGGAGCAATTTAAAATATAATCATAGAATCACAGAATGGTTTGGTATGAGAGGGACCTTAAAGATCATCCAGTTCCACCCCATGCCCTGGGCAGGGACACCTTCCACCATCCTAGGCTGCTCCAAGCCCCATCCAAGCTGGCTTTGGACACTCCCAGGGATGGGGCAGCCTTCTCTGGGCAACCTGTGCCACCACCCCAACATGAAAGATTTTTTTTTCTAATGTCTAATATAAATCTCTCCTCTTTTAATTTAAAAATATTCTTCCTTGTCTATCCCTATTTGCTCTCCCTTTTTTTTTTGTGAGTCCCCTTTATGCACCGTTCATCAACTTTGCCTTTTTATCTAAATGACATTTATCTAAGTGACATTTAAAAGGAGCAGGTGGAGGGTGGGGGTGACTTCCTGTCTCGCTGGGCTTTTGTAAAAAATTGTCTAAGAATCATAAAATAACAGTCTTTTACTAAACTTTATTCTCAAAGTGATCCCATGGCTTTAATAGGGAGATGCTAGTCCTAGGAATGAAGCACTATCAGACCCTGTCCTCTGTCCCTGAAGCCAAATATCCTAGTCTATTTCAGTAGCATAAATATTTTTTTTTTAAATGCTCACAGACTCACTCCATTTTTATTTGCTCTTTGTGATTATTTTTTTTCCAGCATGATTATTAAGTGTTAGCAGAATTATTTTAATGAATAATTTTCAGACATTTGGTTGCTCATGAGCTGTTTGCTGCAACTATTTGATGTTTGTTACTCAAGATGTATGATTAGCTGTGTAAGTCATGCATAATTCCTTCTGATTCTCCCTTCGAAGATTAGTTTTTTAAAGTAGATGGTGAAGCATGATGTCTTTTATAAATGTTTGGAAGAATATTGTGTCGTACTAACATTTGTGAGAAAAACGTAATTTATGGAAGATTTCACAAATACTCTTTATCCACCTGAGCACTCTGAAGTCTTTAGCACATTCAATTTTTTTTTCCTGATACCTCATGATGGCTTATTTTAGGCTCTGCCACAACCAAGATGCTAAAAAAGAAAAAGGGAAAAAGTGTAATGAAAAATTTTGTAAATGGAATATAAAAGTTTTCTTTTCCCCATATGAAAACATCCACAAATTGGAGTTTTGAATATTTCTACTATTCTACTTTTCTGTGGTGAGTTTACTCATTCCACTTTATGAACAGTTCATTCTATTAGTTGGAACAGCTGGATGCTGGGCTAGCCACAAAATTTCCTAATTAACTGCATTTTCTTTCACTATTTACTATCCTTTGATTTGTCTCCCACTAAGACTTCTGTAAAGGAAAAAAGAAAATATTAGAAATATGTTTCAACCAAGTTTCTTTTTATTCTTTATGGTGTGGGTTCATTGTTTTGTTTTTTTCTTTTTTTTTCATGTTCTCATAATTCTCAAAGGAAAATTCACTTTTTTTTATACCAAAATTAAGCCCTGAAATAAGAAATAATATGCAAAGGAGATCACAGCTTTCTATTAAACTTCAGAGTTTTTGGATTCTCCTATCAGATTTTTCAGTGTTCCTTCAGTGGGATATTCAATGGAGAGATACAAAGAGTTTGCAAAGTTGAATGTGCAATCACAATGTGCACTTTCATTATTATTTCATGAAAGGGGAAAAAGAAGTTAAAAGGAGATCTTAGTCCATGAGGTGGGTTATTCCTGAAGTACCCTACCTAAAATATGCCCTTTCTGCAAACAGTATAATCACCGCACTATGATGGTGCAGGAGGTACAAAGGCTCCAAGAGGATTGTAAGAAGATGCTGGAGCAGTAACAATTGGCACATGCAAATTTAAGGCTAAATTTAACAATCCCTGTCAGATTTAGCAAAACCGAAACCGTAACGAAAGGACTTTAAATTAATATTCCAGGAGCATAAACTCATTCCTCTGCCTCTGGTAAAAGAACAGCAAGCTGCAGACCATGACTACAGCTTGACAGCTAAGCTGGCAAACTCCTCAGTCACAGCAACTAAATTTGACAGGGATCATCAGTCAGAGTCTTTAGCAGGTCCACTTTCTCCTTTCTCCAGAGAGGCGCTCATGCCATCCACCAGCTTGCTGCAGTTTGGAGCCCTATCACCTTCACCCACCTCAGTTACTGGAGGCTTCTGGGAGATATTTTTCCTTCCCTTGCTTCCCACTTCTGTCAAACCACCACTGCTTCTATTTTATATTTGCAAAGACTTATAAAAGTATAATCCTACAAGGGACCTAGGAAAGTTCTTACTTTTTTTTCCCCCTTGATGGAAGTATTGCCACAAAGATGAGTGAAACCCAAGAGATTAAAATAAAAAATTACTAACGCTTCCAACCGCTGGCTTAATTTTTAAGTGATAAACTCTCCTAACTTAATGATTCAATTATGTTGATTTGCACAAAAACTTCACAGAATCATATAATGGTTTGAGTTGGAGGTAATCTTGAAGCTCGTCTCATTCCACTCCTCTGTCATGGGCAGAGACACTTTCCACTACACCAGGTTGCTCAGAGCCCCATCCAACCTGACCTTGAAATAAAACTTGAAATTAAATTTGAGTAAAACTCATCTAAAGCTGTATTTCCACCTTTGATTTGTGACAGAAAAAAACTGTGGATCTCCCATGAATATACATATTTTTTGCAAGGAGCTCCATAGTACAGGAATTTCATTCCAAGTCAAGTCCAATTCATTATTGTTTGGTTTTACATTTTTAGGGTTGCCTCCTGTCATTTTCCAGTTGTGGAGAGATGAGGCAACATTCGCTCCACCGTGATGCCTAGTTCCACTTCAAGCTTTGAGAATACCTTTGCTTTTCCTTGTCCAAAATCATTAAAATCCTATAAAGCCTCCCTCCAAATGGAAAATATTTAAATTCATGGCCTGCAGTTGTTTGTGTTTGTTTTTATTTTTCTGTTTGTTTGTTTGCTTATTTGCTTGTTTGAGTTGGGCACCAGGGACATCACACTTAATTCCAGTGACCTTCCAAGCACATACTACCTTGTGTTCTGAGTTTACAAAAGGATGGCAAATAAAAAGAAAAATTTACCTACTGCCTCAATGTTCCTTCCTAGTTTTTTATTTCACCATTCCTGTTACACATTCTAACAGTTTTTAAAGACTGGCTTTGCTGATAGCACTTGCAAATGCCCAAACTATGAACGACCAAATTACTACAACCACTAAAAAGCCTTGTCCAAAGAATAAGGTAATGAGGAGCAGCTGAGGGAGCTGGGGGAGGTCATCTCATCTTGGAGAAAAGGAGGCTTAAGGTGACCTTATAGGTACAGGTACCTGAAAGGAGGTTGTACCCAGGTGGGGGTCGGGCTCTGCTCCCAGGTAACAAAGGACAGGACAATGGGAAATGGCCTCAAGTCACACCAGGAGAGTTTTAGATTGAACATTATGATCATTTTTTTCACAAAAGGAGTGGTCAGGCAATGGAACATCCTAATCAGAGCAGTGGTGGAGTCACCATCCCTGGAAGTGATCAAAAAATGAGGAGACGTGGTACTTCACAACATGATACTAATCCATGTGATATTCAAAGGCTGGATTGATGATCTTAGAGGTCTTTTTTAGCCTTAATGATTCCATGTGTGATTCCATGACTGGGGAACATCAGGGAGGATCTCCTTAGCAAATTTTGAATCAAGACCATAATTTCCAGATGCAAAGCACTAATAAAGTGCATTTTCATGTATCTTTGCAGCTGACAGGAGATACGTTGAGCTCTGCAATGCTTATCCCAGGCAGCCAGCATGGATTTATGCTGGACTCATTGAACCACAAAATCATAGAATTGTTTGGGTTGAAGGAGACCTTAAAGATCATCCCGTTCCACCCCCTGACATGGGCAGGGGCAACTTCCTCTATCCCAGGTTGTTTCTAGCCCTGACCAACCCAGCCTTGAACATTTGCAGGATGGGACAGCCCCAGTTTTTCTGTGCAAGAGCAGTATAACATCTTTTATACTCAATGTACAAAGCCCTTGCTGCATGTACTGAAGAAAAATCACCTACTGAGTGGGACACAAACTGGAAGCATCACATGCCCTACTTCAGTTAGAGTCAGGATAATCTGCTAAACAGTGACAAGGTGCACATTCTGTGCATCTCAGTGCAGCTTTTGCAGAACACAGAGGATAAGGAGAGCACGCTGACACATAACACACGAGTTGAACAGCCTTAAAAGTCTGCAGCAAAGGCAATGCTGGAGAGGGAAAAGAAAAGTCTCTGAAAGCCAAGATCTGCCTGGGAGTGAAACTTAAAACAGCTGAAGAACACTCCGGTGTGAAGTGCAGCTTTGGCAGATACTCTGCCATGCAGGGAGGAAAACCAGCAAAGTTCTTCTCTGTGTTGATTTGAGCAGGAGTTAAAATGATAAATAGTCCTAATGAATAATCCCTGGAAGGGGGGCTCTATGGTAGTAAACCAGATTTCTGTAATCATTTCTCATTTCAGTTCTGCTGCTAGTTTAAAGAAATTGAATGAATTACTGAGATTCCTAATGAGACAAGCCTGTTTTTCTGTAGATAATTGATATAGTAGCTCACAGTAAATAATAGTGACTTTAAATATTGCCAGTGCTAAATGCTATAAAGTTTAAAGTGTTTTCATCAGTCAGGAAAAAAGGGAGCTGGAAAGGGCAGATTTCTTCTTCTGTACATAAACAAACATTAGAATTGGTTGAATTCAGGACATTTGTTTTTATGAAGGAAAAAAATAAAAGTACCAACTAAAAATATTCTCCCCTGAAAGTTCTGTAGATCCTACAGAATAAATGTTGTAAACAAACTTTGTTCCCTGACTTTGAAGTCTTCCTTACCCGTTTCCCCCAACTTATAAAAATTAGACTATTTATAAAAGTGCATAAATTGTAATTTAAGTAAAAAGCCTTGAAATTTTTATCAAAAGCATTCAAATTAGTCTCTCCCCAGGTCAGCTAATGAGTTGTCATGAGCTGGCCTCTTACTGTAGTGCACCTCCTGCAGACTAAGACAGTGAACCATGTTTTCATCAAAGGAAATGCTCATTAGTAGAGCTTTCAGAAACTGATTTGATTATAGTTTCACTTGTTAAAGTGAAATATTTTCAGCTCATTAGGATGATTATGATTCAAGGTCATCTTTTGAAGCTAGTCCTGTCAATATGAGATAAATGGGCCCTCATCTTTTTCCCTTCTTTACGTCTGTGCTTTTTAAACTCTTCTGTGCAAAAGTTCCATAGCCATAATTAATTTTTAGTTCTTCTTTTACAAAGCTGCTTAAAAAAAAAAAAAAAAAAGAACAAAGATTTTGGCTACCAAAAAGGCATTGAAGAACTATTAAGAGGAGGAGGAGGCTATCTTGTTTTAGAGAAATCAGAGAAAATCCTTGAAAAGTTCAGCTTTTGAAATCCAGCTATTTTCTCCTTGACCTCTTCCCAAGTTTCTAAAAGGTACTTTGTACATATTTTTGCATGTATCTTTTAATCTCAAAAGTGTAAAACGAAACTGAAAAACCACCCAAGAAGTACTGGTGGCTTATTAGATATCTGTGCTTTTATGGCACATGATAAATTTAACACCTTTTAAAGTTCTTTTTTGGTCTCTCCCTTTATATTCACCAGTTAATCTCTAAGTGGCTAAAAAAGCCATTTAAACATAAAGGGAAATACTACTGACTTCTATCTGCATCCTGAGAAATATTCTGTCTACATAGGGCTTGCAGCTGAAACATAATTGGTCAGATATTGCCTCATACTTCAGCTTGAAAGACGAGGTCAGGAGGTCAGATTTTGTACCCAAAATACCAGACTTGAAAGCTGTATATTAAAACAGGAAATCAGGAAAAAAAAAAAAAAAGGCAGATTTGGTCTCTCCAGTACCAGGAAAATGAGTTTAAAAGCGACATAGATTTTAATTCCCCACAGTGAGCCTGAAAGTGGCCCACCAGTCTGGATTATTGGTCCAGACTGGGATATGTAATGTGAGTGCTGGGGAGAGAGTCTGGGGAGGAGTAAGAAGTGAATTAATAGACTTCGAGATTAACTGTCAAATGATAAATGATTAATCATTTTGTCAACAAATTATCCACAATGAAGCCTTGCCTCCACACCAAAGCACTACCAATTATACCAGTGTAATTGCATCTGGGCAACCTCCCTAGCCAGAGCCCAGTAATAGAACTATTTATCCAATATGGTTTGCTCCCAAAAGGGGAATACTCTTAGTGCAGCATCCTTGTTCTTGTATAGCTGAGCTCATGCTTAGGCTTAACCACCAGTCTTCTGATTAAAAGAAATAAATAAATTCCCCTGTAAATTAAATATATGTATGAACACAGGTTATTCTTTCTGCTTACTCCATTAAGACACTTTTTAATAAAGACAGCTATAAAATCTGGTTGCAGAACCCAAAAATTCCTTGCCCTTCCTGCTGGATACACACCTTTCTTGCTGTGGGTCCAGCTCTGAGGAGCTTCTTCTACATTGGGTTGCAGTAACAAATAGTTCTACAATTACTGAACTAATTAAACTTATCCTAAATGTTTATGTCTTCAGGTTGAGTTTTCAAACTGACTCTTGAAATCACTGACCTGCTTAATCTAACAGATCAACAGGGGGTGTTTTTTTGTTTTTATATGTTTGTTTGGGGTGGGTTTTTGATGTATGTATTTTTAAACTTTTATTATTTTATTTTATTTTATTTTATTTTATTTTATTTTATTTTTTAAATTTTATTTTATTTTTAAACGGGGGCCTTGACAAGCAGACAGAGCTCCAGTGTTGTACCAACTCCCCAGTAAGGTGGTTCATTCTACCTGGAGGCTTATCTGCAATGTAGCTCCAGCTATTTTCAAAATTGATTGAAGTGATGTGGGTTCTGTTGTTGCCATTTGCTTCTCCTGTGACTTTCAATAAATCACTCCATGCTCCTGTGATTCAGGCTTTTTTTTTTTTTATCATTGCTATTAATTTCAAGCCAAACAAAACAGAAAAATATTTGCATTAGCCATGCACACTGAGGTAGCCAAGCAAATATACTTTGTGCGTTCCATTTAATCAATGGAGGCAGGTAGGAACTTTCGAAAAGATTTATCAGTTCTTAGAAGAAAGAGTGAGCAGGATGAATTACCTTTAGGATATGTCTGCTTTGGACTTTCTAAATAAGAAGTTTATTTAGCAATTCTCATCTTAAAACTGCCAGCTTGTGTGCAATCACAGCACTTTTCAAGGAAGAGCTGATGATTTTTAGCTGAGGTCTCCAAAAAAAGTGAACAATTTATCACTTCTTTTGGTAATTTGTCCCAGTGTTGAGCAACCGAGGTTATTTCAGATGTCTGTCTTTAATTGCTTGATTAATTTCCAGCTGGTGCTTTACTTTTTGGTTTTCTCTTTTCAGTCACATGGAATTGAAACCACTGACAACACAGGACTCCAGAATATTTATTTTCTGGAGTTTTTATTGTTCCCCAGGGAATGATCACAGCCTCAGTGCTGACAAAGCCCAATAAGTGTTTGGACAAAGTTCTCAGGCACAGGGTGAGATTATTTGGCTTGTCTTGTGCAGGGCCAGGAGTTGGACTGGATGGTCCTTGTGGATCCCTTCCAGCTCAGGATATTACATGATTTTATGACAAATGAAAGCCACAGCTTCACTGAGATGTGAGTACCCTCCAGGAGTAACAGAATAATGACAAAAGAGCAGAGGTGCTCTGACCTGCTGATATTCTTCTTGTCCTCAGTATGAGGGTTTGTCTCTGTGCATCAGTTTGCTTAGGAAGTAGTCATTGTGTCCTGTTAGGCAGATTCATTTTTCATTCTACATTAAAAAAAAAAAAAAAAAAAAAAAAAAAATTGAAAAGAGGAAAGGGATTCCAGACAGATAAACTTACTCCCCAAGTCTTGGGAGGGAAGAAGATGTTCACAGAAAGCTGAATTAAATAAAGATATTGCACTAAAAAGTCATTTATATTCAAGATTTTCAAATAATTTCAATATTCTGAAGGAGTTCAGATTTTCAGGAGACAGACAAATATCTGATTTCAGACAAATATCCTGTTTCAGTGAGTAAAATGGATTGTGTGGAAACAAGTAAAACATTTGCAGTTATTCCACAGGGTGTGTCAGAGCCATAAACAGAACCAGAACTCTTCTGCTTTACCAGGTTTGCCACACAATGGGCTTTATTCTTTAATCAAATGAGCAACAGGGAAGAATTTTTTTATTATGACAAAAAAGATCCCTAATGTGTAGTTATAAAATCATCAGGAAGGAAGTTGTTCTGATTTCTTTAACCAGACAGGCTGAAAGTTGCCAGCCTCCATAAAGTTGTTTCTAATTTTGAGAGTCTGTGTGAAACTCTGTTTGTGTGGAACCCTGCAGGCTCACTCCAGGGGAATTTGGTTCATACCTGTCAAAGACCAAACAATGAGGATGCTGAGGTGTATTTTTTTTTTCCTGTGCTAGTATGGTGACACTGATTTCCAAACGCATCATTCAGAGGAAACCAAAGCTGGAATAAATGCTCCTGCAATGTTACCAGCAGCACTGATCTCTATCAAGAAATATCTCAGTGGTTTCAGTACTCTATCAAGAAATACCATTACTTACAGGAAAATTAAGAAAACTATTATTGCAAAGATAATAACAATTAATTAATTTCTTCATTAGCAGAAATTTGAAAGATAAAGAAGAGTTTAAGAAAGAGAAGAAGAGAAAAATTGTGGCAGTGCAGAATCAAGGAAATGATTAAAAATCAGGATCTAATGGGAAGAAAATCAAACCAAATGCAGACAAATCACAAAACCAGACACTTTGTAATCATCAATGGCAACTAGAACTTACAATTATTATAGTCTTAGAAACGTTATAGTCATACTACTGGCTAAATCATAGGGTGTATCTTTCATTTATTTAGTGCCTAAAAATTTCCTTAAAAAGATTTCTAGAAAAGATATTTAAGATGCACTTCATCACCCAAGGTAAGTCTAAATGTGTTTAATGTTTAGTTTCTCAAAGAGGTAGCTTGGGTTTTTGTATCAGTATGCAAAATGCAACCATGGGAAAGAAAAGACTTTGCAGATTTTCTTCTTGACTTGGGAATGTCCATTTCTGACAGGACTTGGCTTGTCTAGTTTTCAATATTTGTATCATAATTCCTTGAGTATAACTAATGTCTCATTTTCTCCCTTTTTCCAAGCCTTTTAAGTATATCTGAGTTAAAAACTTCTTTAAAGTATATTCAAAAAAACACCTAAGCCCTCTCTTAAAAGCTATCAAGATTTTTATTGTAGGATATTGTTATTAGGAGTTGGACTCAATGATCCTTGTGGGTCCCTTCCATCTCAGGATAGTCTATGATCAGATAACAGCAGGTCACTCTTGTGCAAGGCTCTCCATGATCTCCCAGTATGAAACTCTTCCTGATTTATCCAGAAACACTGTGGGATTCATCCAATCCACCTGTAACCATCCTAGACTTCACCTCTGATCTGAACCTGCCATCAAGTCCTGGCCCCTGATCAATAGAGGAAGAATCAACTCATCTCACCTTGAAAAGTTGTTTTGAGGAAGTGCTGTGAACACCCTTGTGGAGATGTTTCCTTCATGGATAACTAAAGGAGCCTGACAACTCTTTCAGAGAAAACTTGAACCACCTAAAATTAAGACAGAAATTAAGTTAAATGAATCCCTTGATGTATAAGGCTGAAGGATAAGATGCCTCAAAACCCCACCATGGGAAAGTGAGGTGTAGGGAAAGACAAGAAATAATGTTTTACCAGCATGGAAAGAAGAAGCAGCGGAGTAATCGTTCATTTTGGTGAAAGGCAGAGCATTTTCCTGCCTTCTGAGTCAGAGGGGTAGTTCAGAGCCTCCTGAACTCACCAAATTTTGCCTGGAAATGTCTTTAGCCAAAAGGAACCTGGCATGGGTTACATAATGCTTCACAATATGGGGACCCACTCCTACCTGAGAGAGTACTTCAAACACTGTGAAAAGTTTTAACAACTCTGGGACTTTTCCCAAAATGCCCTGTTTTCCTCAGATTAGCATTTCAGCCTGGACATTGTCAATGGAGGCCCCTGAACCTTGGAGTTTCCTTCCTGCCCTTAGCCCATGCCAGCCTTTAGTCTATCAACTTGCAGAGCAGTGCATGAAGCTCATCTATGTTCTCTGGTTTTTGCCTGAGGGGCTGGAGATAGGGAACATGTCTAGCTTATCCTAAGAGAGTCTATTTAAGGCAGACATTAGTCAGCATGTTTGCATTTTGTATTTAAATTATGTAAATGTGTTCAGAGACTGATGGGGGCCTATCTGACAAACCTAAAACCAAGTAAATAAGAATAAGTGAAGCGTAGTGACATGAAAATGGAAAACCCAAATGAAATTGATTTTTCAGGGGATTTATGCACACCCAAAAAAAGACAAAACCACAAACCCAAGAAGTTGGGGCAGGACAAAGTTCACAAATGAACCCTGGGCAGAATAAAGGGAGAGATTTCTTTTCTCATCTGTTCTCTGGTTTTCCCAACCTGGAGCCTTAAGGCACCCAGGAGTAAAACAACCACAGGGAACATCCTCCCTCAAGGAAGCAGCAGAAGCAGTAAATGCTTTAACTGGTACCAAGGGCTTTTATATTCATTGCTTCTCAGCAGAGATCTTTAGACATGGTTTTGTCTCCAGATTAGGAAACCATGAGGACACATGTCTTGGACCGACATGGGAGATGTGGCAGAAAAGCAGCGTGGCTGAACTCAAGTGTCAGGAAAGTTTGGGACAACTCTCCCAGCGTTGGCTTTTCGTCTCATTTCACCTGCCTGTGGCCAAATACTGACTAATGTGTAAATCCTGATACACATGAAGGAAAATGTGATGGTTGGGATGACCCTGATTTCCAAGAGGAGTCATTTGCCTCAAGCTCCTAACATCAGATAATAATTTTTGAAATTGACATGATCCAAGAAGACTTGAAAGTGATACTTGGGGCTAAAATAAAGGGGTTTGATTGTTTCCTCCTCTCTCAAGTGTTAAATAACATTTTGACAGAACTGAAGCTGCATTTGAAGATTCTCATTTGATAGAAATTTTCACAGACAAATTCTAAGCTAAAAAATAACCAGGTTTTGGCACAAAGAATTGAAATTTTTTGAACACAAGGAAATGCAAACCAAAATCAAATGTTTAGAATGTTTAGGTTTTTTTAAAGACAATTAGAATGAAAAAAATCTTATTAAAAATTATTCTAGGAGAAGTGAATTGGATTCCGATTCATTTTGCAATTACTATTTTTTTAGACTTTTGACAAAAATATTCAGATGGCTAATTGCTATATTTTTAAAGTTCTTTGATATCCACTCTTCTCTACTTTTGCATTTTTATTGATTTCAGTCAGAAATTTAAAAAAGCCAAGCTCATCATAAGAAACAAAATAATTCTTCATGACTCATGGCTTACAACAGAACATTGGAGAACCCCAGAAAGAATTCATATGCAAGCCAAATTTTTCTTTCCAAATTCTTGGTAATTTTACTAAATACATTTGGTCAATCTGAAAACAGGACAGCATGCAAAAAGAAATTAACTGATTTAATGGAAAAGCAATTCAATTCTCAATTTGTACCATGTTATATTATTTTGGTCTCTATAAATCATACTTTAGGGAGCAGATTGAGAGACAGCCTTGGGTCCTTTAATTTGGAGATTCATGGTTCATAATCATGAAAAGCTAAACTCCAGTGAATCAGTTTTCCTCTCTTCAGTATTGCTTAGTCAATATGATTATTTGTATATATTTGCATAAGAACATCCTGGATGGGGATCTGCTTAGGTCATTTTTTAGATACACTATACCTGGTAGAACCACTTAAGTGAATTATTTCCATGAGTAATCCTCCACCCACCTTCTTCCCCTCCAACCAACTCCTATGAACAATCCTCATTAAAATTAAAATAATCAGGCAACAAAACCTGTTATTGACTTTACCTTTTCACAGTGTTCATCTTATTTCCTATCCTGAATACAAGGATAAAGCAAGGACAAACATGCATGTGTTTTGTGACCCGAGTGTAAACAATCTGGTGGAATGGGACTGAAACTGAAAAAGAGAAAGTTTGTAACTAAACAAATGATTTTTTTATGTCTAGCAGGGTTCTCAGTCCACATCATTGTCCACAATCAGTGTATTATTTTTATGCACAGAATTAATGCAATTTCACATTACAGGTTTAATTCACTGCAAAGAATTTTTTTGTAATCTTGTGATCTTGTAAAAGATGAATAAGAGTAAAGAAATGTGGAATTGTGTCCTGAAGGTCAGTGAAGCAGAGTGAGCATTAATAGGAAGGTCACAGGTATTTTGTGGGGATATTGCCTCAGACTCACTGTTGTTTACACTGGAATAGGAGGATGCTCTGATAATGGAGAAAGTTATAAGTTAAATGTTGTGGATAATTTTTCAAGTAAGCTGTTGTATTAATTATTAACTTTGACAGAAGCCTTCAGTTGTGTAGTTTGTCTCCTCTAAATCGTAAATATTCCCATATCAGCCTGCCATAAAATTACTCTTACAGATGAATCTCTAGATTTGGGGTTAAAGACAAGAAGGAGGTGGTGTTTTTTCCATGAAGTGTCCCTTTATGTCCTTTTAAAAGTGCATCTTAGGGACTAGCAGAAGTGCTTTTTTGTTTCAGGTTTTGAGGGTTTTTTTGCTTGTCTTGAAGTTGGATGAAACCCTCAAATCTCCTAGGTGTTCATCTATTAAAAATTTTAATTTAAACAAAATTTGGTTATTTTGAAATATTTTATTTAAATAATTTGAAATTAAAAAACAATTTATAATTTATTCCTAAAGTAGTGTTTTCAAATGAAAAGTCATTTTAAGACAAAAGTTCATAGAATCTTCAAGGTCCTCAGCCCAGTACCACCACGTTTGACAAGCTCTGATCATACAAAAATGCATTTTCATATTTCAGATCCTCTAAAGATTTTATTGAAATGGGAAAGTCATTAAATCTGCTTTCCCCAGCAATGTTTTTTGCAGGACATTAATTAGGATTTGCCAACAAAGTTTTGTTATGAGTGTTATGTATTGTGTAATGGAAGAAGTATGCATAGTTACTATTGAAAAAATGGCACCTGAGGTTTTAAAATTGCTTTTGTTGCCAGCAGCCAGGACTTAATAACAAAAGTCTTACTGTTGTCGGAGTTGGCTCCTTTGAAAAGAGGAGATTTTCCTCAAATAACTATTAAAAGTCAAGATATGCATTAAAAGATGCCCAGAGTGGTAGAAAAATATATTTAACTAATATTTTATAAATACTGTGTAACCAACTCATTTTTTTCCTCATTTCAACAATCTGTCTGCAATCTCCTCACCTTCATTTGACACAATTAGTCTGAATTAATTTAAAATAATGCTTTGGGGTAGGTGGGGCAGAGGGGTCAGCAGGAGTTCTTGGGGCAAGAAATTCTTAAATAGCAGAAACTAGGGTAGGTGTATTGTAATTATATTGTGTCTGATTAAATTTTTGACACATTTTTTTCTTCTTGCTAGAATATCAAGTATCACAATACTTACTTTCTCTAATTTTTGCATATTTTTCATCATCTTTGCCTTGAGTTCCAGCTAGCAAAAATGTAAAAGAGCAGAAAATAGAGAAGCAAAGCAAATTAGGAAATATTTCTTTCAAATCTAACATATTTTCAAGGAAAAAAGATGAAAAAATGCCCCATTTCTTACTTTGTCATCATTCTGCTTTCATATTTTTGAATCTGAAAATGCTTAGACATTTTTATCACAACAGAATATTTTTGTTGACTTTTTTTTTTGTTGTGCTGCTTTCCCATTTCACCCCACATAAACAATTTGCTGCTGCTGTCTTTCTGGGAGAAACCATGAACAGGAAGACAGTGTGGGAACAAGAATGTCAGACTATTACATAGACAAGGTTCTTTGCCTGGGGGCAAGAAAAAAAACGGGAAAAGAAAAAGCAAAAGCACAAAACACTTGAAGAAAAATATGACATTTCTAAAAATCTTGAGTGGCAAGGAGAAAATGAGGAAATGATTGTTCCTTAGCTCTCCAAACACAAGGGGGCATCAAATGGAATTCTCAGGTAATGTGGACAAAACAAATAGAAAAGGTGTTTATTTACTCAATGCAGAGTTAGGCTGGGCAGCTCTTTGCCACAAGAAAAAGATGCTAAAATTGTATTTGTGTTCAGGTGAATATGGATTCCAAAACAACAACACAGGCTGAATTTAGGAAAAAATCAGGGAAAAAACCCTCAAGGATAAGGATACCAAGACCCCACCAGTTTGCTGTAACTGGTTCAGAGCAGGGATTCAAACCTTGGTTTGTGGATGGGTATTGGCTCTCCCCGAAATAAAAGGGGAAAAAAAGGGATGATCCTCTTCCACCCATGATTTTAGAAAACTGACTGTGCCTCTTGAATTTCTTTTTGCTTTTATCTTTGATCTTCAGCAGGAGCTTTGATCTACACTTTTTACCTTTTGATGTCACTGGTGTAAGGAGAGACAAAAAAAAAAAAAAAAGGCAAGATATTCAATATGTACAAATGGGTGTAGCTCCTAAAAGGAGTTACAGAGTGGTTTGTACAATTAAGAATCTGGGTCAATACTCAGAAATTTAGTTAAAAAGGGTGGAATTCAACTCCCTTAATTTTATCTTTTTATGAGAAATTAGGTGTCTGCAACAAACGTCTTTAGTTGAACTCATTACTGATTTATATTAGATGTCTGCTTCAGAAGAAGATGAATCACAACCTGATTCTAAAGAGAAGTTCTGGATGTGTATTTGGCAGAATTAATTCCTTTTAAGAGGACACAAAGTAGGATCTGTAACCTTGAACTTTTATCAAATATGTACCTAACAGTTGTTCAGCCTTTCTGTTTCCACTTTAACTGTTCATTGCTCCTCAAGAAAGATTGTAAAGAGTATTCTTCATTTACGAAAATGAGCAGAGATAATTGGTTACCTCAGTGCTACAGTATTCAGCATTCAAAGAAAAATATCAGTACCCATAAAAATAAAAGGAAAATAATTGTTCTATAGAACAGTGTAAAATTCCAAATCTCAGACTAAAAAAGAAAAAACCAAATTGGATTATAAATTTTGTTACAGGCTTTTATTCTGTTGAGTTGAGTCAACAGAGTGAATCTGTTTATTGCCTTTTGCAGTAAAATGGAGCTGTAAAGGAGTTCCATGATGATTTTACGTGGAGTATATTTTTTTCACTGAAAGCTGTCAATTTTGGATTAAGTGACAAAAAATGAACTTTTTTTTTTCCTCCCCCAAGCTTATCTTATACATATAGCCTATGTCCAGGATAGGCTCCCAGCACTAGCTTTGAAAGGAGAAGGCATCATAATTATTAAGCATAACAAGAATTATTAAAGAGCAATTTTTTTGTAGTTGAAGGTGTCACCACCCATGGGAGGGGGAAGATCTTGATGGTCTCTTCCAATCCAAATCATTCTCTGATTCTGTGATTAGGTACAGCCTAGAGCTCAAAGAATCCTCTTATCATCTGTGAAAAGCCACTAAAAGAAATGGGCCTTTTGTCAACAAGTTGAACCTCACTATCCAAAAGCTCATCCCACAGCCTAAAAAATATAGATGTCTGCAAATAGAAAGGTCCTCACAACTGCAAGACCATTGCACTGGGAGGTCCAGCCTGTTTTGGCTCAGTTCTCTGCAAGGTTTAGCAGTGCCAGTCTTGGCTGACGTGCCTTAGTTTTACCTTCTATTACCTTGTTCAAAACAAATCAGTTTGACTCCAGGCAGCTCCAATACTGTAGTAAAAACAAGAACTATTCAGAACTGCAGTGGCTGTTACCCAGGACAAATAGGCCAAATTTACTGTGGCACTCTGAGGGGTCTTGTGGCTCCTCCTCTGAGGTCAGCTGTAATATTGTGGCTCCATCCACAATATTGAACTCTCTTGCTCTCCAAAACAGGTGGGCACATCCTAAATGCTTATTGGAAATGGTCAGTGCCAAAGACAATCCATGAACACTGCCTGAAAATTGGCTGGAAGTTATAGTTTAACTGAGCCAAAAATTCAAGTCACTAGGTATTTTCTAATAATGCGAAGGGGCAGACAATCAAATTTTAGAGCCCATACTGTCTGACACAAAACAATTTACAAAACAAGAAGGATATTTGAATGCTGAAGTTGATTACTGATAGGATTTTGCTGTATATTTGACTACATTGAGTCTTTAAGAGGACACGGGGCATATGGGAGTGTGTGGTGACATAAAGTATCATAAAATTATATGTACTAGCCTTCAAAATTGCTGTATTGAGGTGTCAGGGTTCTTTCTGCCTCATTTATCTGCAGCTGATACAAATAGCCATATTAAATTTCCTACCAAACTCAGAAAGATAAAAAATAAGGGAAGAAAGGAACCACCAGCACCAGAAGATTAACACTGCTATGATTTTTGGTAAAATACTCCTGAGTGAGAAAAGATTCTTTTTTTTATGGGACAACTGTTAATAATGCCAACTTGGAGACATATTACAAATTCAGACATTCAGGGGGCTTTTCTAATCCTCAATTGCAGTTTGTCAGTGCTTCAGGAATATTCCCTTGCTCCAATTGTTCATCCTCAGCAGGAGCTGGATTAGCAACATCAGAGTCTGCAGATGCGTATTGTTTCCCATTAGTCTCAGCTTGAGCCTGGTGTTATGTCCTTTTCATCAGGAACCTCCAACTCTAAAGCAGTGAACCAGGACTAATGATCTCAGCTTTCCTGGGAGACATCAGAGTCTGTGTGTAATGTCCAGAGCTTTGGCTTCTGCTGCTGTTGGCCATTTAATGTGCTGCTTAAGCCTCAGACCGCTTACTCCCCTCTGCAGCATAAGCTGCAGACTCCTCACAATGTTTTCAAGAAAATACACACTTGAATATAATTTTCGCTTCACGTCTTTGGATTTCTTTCATAGTTGCATCTGGCAGGAAAGAGGGAATGGGGGGGGTGGGGTGGGGGGGCAAAGAAGGACAAAAAAGAATCAATTTGCAAACACTTAAATGTTGATGGCCAACGTTTGCACTTTTACTGGCAGACTACCTGCAAATAAGAATTATTTACAAATCATTATTTGGAAAGAATGGGTGAGAAAAATGTCAGCATTCACACTGATGAATAATATCTGAGGTAGATTATTCAGCCAAGTCTACTCAACAGTATCAGATGGAGAAGTGCTTTGTAAAGGTTACTTCTGTCCTTTTCTTCTCTCTGTTTTCTTGCTAACCCTGTTGGCCTCTCATAGATATCAAATTCGTGTTTCCATCTCAACACAGCGAATAAAGAGCTCCCCTTAGAAACAGACTTTTTTGATAGAGACAGGGATATTTCTGTAATGGAACCAGCAACTTGAACCTTCTGCTCTGGACTTTAATATGAACATATAAGACTTCCCCTGACTGCCCTCCTTTTATAACCAGCTGCCTAAAAAATATTTTTCATGCTTTCTGATACTAGGTGTATTTTTTAATGAAGGTTTAAAGAATTTCCTCCAAAGTTCCTCTGAAACATGCACACCAAAATATTCCAGTGAAGTCTGTTTCTTGATTTGCCAGTCTGTTTAAAAGGCTTGTAAGGCAGTGTTAGAGCAGAATTTCACTTTAATTGGCATTGCTCCTAGCTATTTAAGCAATGTGCTGAACTGTCTATCATCAAACCTGGGCAGCCAGAACAGTTTCTTACCACCAACTTGATATTATCTACACTCAAATACTTACAGCCTAGATAGTGATATTTGGGCTGTATTGAGAACTTTAGAAATCATTGTCTGTAATTGCCCCAAGTATGTTTCTTATTCTAAGTGTTTTAACTCAATACAGACCACCAATAAGCAAAAAAAGAGAAAACCTTTTGGATAGTTGAGATTTTAACTTGTGGCATTTATTGTTATTGTAATGAGACACAGGATTCTAATTAGGGATCAAGATTTTATTTTTAATTGAGTGGTATTAAATTCCTCAAAAGGAGACTGGATTCCTGCTCTGGAAAGATTGAGATGAGAGGATTTGGATATGGACCATGGGATGGGCACAAAAAGGCACTTGTGTGGTTGGACTCAGAGAGTGGTGGTTAATGGATCACACTCAGCCTGGAGGCCAGTGAGAAACTGATGATCCCTCCGGGGATCATGTTTAATTTCTGTGCTGGTGCCTCAAAGGAGGAGATGGAGTCTGCTCTCAGCAAGTTGTCAGGTGATGCCAAACTGATGGGAGCAGTTGATACAGTCCAAGGCTGAGTTATGACCAGAGGGTTTCAGACAGTGGGGATTGATGAGCCGATAGGAGCCTGATGGAGCTCAACAAGGACAAATGCCCTGCCCACAAGAAGGAAGAGCCTTTTGCAGTGGTACAGGCTGGGCCATCTGTGGCCAATGTCCACAGTGAGCTCTGGCAGCAACAAGGGCCAACAGCACCCTGGGCTTTATGAGCCAGAGCAGAGCCAGCAGTCCAAGGAAAGGTATTATCCCCCTTCACTCAGCACTCAGATCACAAACTCTGTACAGCACTTTCGGGCCCCTAATCCATAAAAGACTGACCAAGCACAGTGTATGTCCAAGGAGGGTCTCCAGGGTGCTCTGGGCTGGAGCAGCTGCTTGGTGCAGGAACGTGATGGGATTGTTTGACCCAGAGAAGTGGCTGCTTGGAGAGGCCTGAGATCAACCTCTAGTATTCATGAAAAGGTTATTACGAAGGTCTAGCCAGGCTATTCACATGGTGAGAAAATGAGAGACAGTAAGAGTAACAGAAAACAAAATGAAGGACAATTTCAGTTGGGTATTGGGGCTACTCTTCCTGGGAGATTGTACATCCTGCACACAGTAATCTATGCTGACCCCCAAAATGACTCTGTTTTGAGCAGCTGGTTGGACTAAAGACCTGTCCCTTCCAAGCTGAATTGCCCTATGATCTTGAGATCTTGTGAGTCCAGCCTAGGAGGAGGAGGAAGAAAGCTCAACTTATGATTTACAGGCCATTATTCTGATCTAAAAAATCAAGGAATTCACTAGAAAAAAAAAATCCTCTATTTTTTTGTTTTTGTTTTTGTTGTTGTTGTTTTAGATTACACTCTGAGTGAGAATGTCTGGATTCTGTTTTGATCTGGTGTCTCAGTGTGATGGCTCTTCAGATGAAAGGACTCTGCTTTTGCTGTAAGGGTGCAAAATCATATGGCTGATACTATGAAAGGTGTTTCTTGTAAAAGGAGAATATTGCTCCATTGATAGCTATCCTATGAAGGTACTTTAAAAATTGTCATTCCCTCTGTCTCTGAATGGTGTTTGACAATACGTACTCAAATTATTTCTACACACCCCCCCAAAAAGAAATCCAATTTCAATAATCTGTAATTTTCTCTTTATTCTATAGACAGGGATATATTTTCTTCATAGGGTTCTAAGCTTTCATACTGAGACTTTTATCCAGTATTTTCAAAGATTCTATATTAACCAGGCTGTCAGGCAGCTGAGGGTCAGTACTTATCTTTCTTTGGGTCTCAGTGTCAAGCTGTACAGCTTAAGGAGGAAATTGAAAGAAAGTGTATTTTTGCCTGAACAGCTTTGTGACTTTACCTGAAAAATTTGTCATCATCAACATCCCTTCTATAAATTAGCCTTCAATCCCGAGAAGTTCTGCATCAAAAAACAGCTGCTTGTGATAGATAAATTATTTGCTGGAACAACAAAAAAATCATTTCACATTACTGTAGGTACCAGTTTAACCTACTATTCATAGATATTCTTTCCAGAGTTATCTCGCATCCAGCCAGAGGAAGCTACACTTAGTACAAAAGCATATTAATTTTGTGTCTGGATATCACTATCATCAATGATTTATCATTATCTTTCCCCTCCCTCCACTAATTAGCCACATAATTTCTTTCAGTAACGATGTTGATTATTTTGGTCAACTTTTCTTATTCCTTCATCCCTGAGCGCTTCCCAGGACCTAAACAAAAGAGCATCATCAGCTTCCTGAATCTGTCCTTCATGGAAAGTTTCTTGAATTGCTCTGCCTTGGCAGGACCTCAACAAGTCTGAGAAAGCTTTACCTCAAGGACATATTTCTATTAGCAAGGGAGAAAATACCAGGAACCATTCTTTCTAAGAAGCCAATCCTGTGCTGTTGTCATCCTATCAAACCCTCTCCAAATACTTCCCTGCTATTTCAATGCTAGTATTTATGTCAAAGGTACTTTTTGGGAATGCACTTTGACACATCCCAAGTCTTACACAGGACCTAGGAACAGTTTCAGGATGTTTTAGGTATTCTGGATGAAAGCTGTGCCAGCAATCATGCTGGCAATGCAACAGAATGGATGGTCAAACTTCAGTTTGTATCTACAAAGATTTTAGGTTTAGTGTTTAGTTTTTCACTGAAACTTTATTTGCTGACATAGCACTTAATTTCTCTCAAGTTTTAAGGAATTGTTCTTTTAGTGCTAGATGGCTGAATCTACTGTTGATTGTTCAGCTTAGCAAAATCAGGTATATATTTAATCTGTGTATGATTTTACATCAGGGCATTTTAGGCTAAAACGTGAGTGATTCTCTGGTACTTCCTGTTTAATTTAATTTTATGTATTTTTCTCTCCCAAAAGTCAATTTTAAATGCTGATTATTAAATTCAGTGTTGTTAGAATCCACTTATCAAGCCTCAAAAACATTCTGTCAAGTGGGCCATGTTTTCTGCTGAATTTTTACTAGAGTCCAAAGTGCACTTCATGCAGTCTCTGTGAGTTCCTCCCCACCATCTACTTTCACCTCATCTGTTTGTATTCTCTTTCCTCTTTAGGAAACATTTTCAATGCAAATGCTACAGGCTTTTCTGGGCTGTTTGGTATTATATGAGAAATCACCACTCCTGACCTCATACAGTGAAGCATCAGTAGTTTAACAGATTGGCAGGGATGGGACAAAGTGCACTAAGCCCCTGGAGGATATAAGTGTCTGTTTAGCCAACTTGAAAGCATCTTGACATTCTTTTGACCATTGCCACTATTTATTTTTCTGTAATAGCTCTGTTGCAGCACTAGCCATAGTAGACAGATTTGCTTTGAATTTCCCTTGGTGGTTTATCATAGCCAGAGAGAAAGTTAATTTCCATACCTTTCCCTTTGTACAAGAGTTTGTGTAATATGCAGTTTCCATCTGCTTTTCTGAAAGAAGAGTAAAATACCTCTGCACCCTCAAACCTGGCTGCACCCACAGAGTTTCCTAGCCCTTATTTTTCTGGAGCCTCGATGACACCTCCAGCATCTTAAAACCTTTCTCATCTTTCCCTTCAGGACATCAATGTCTTGCAGTCCACACCTTAGAGAACTCAAGGATCGAAGAAAGGAGTGGATAATGGATGAGTGAGGAGCTATTTGTTATTGCAATTATCCCCAATAGTTAAAGTGCACCTGGAGTTTTAATGAGTGAGCCCCTCTTTTTGTAATTTGTGTTAGTTCATTGTGATGATATTCTTGTTTACTGCTGATCCTCAAGGGATTGCAAGGTGTTCTATAAAGGAGTTTGGTAGATTTCCCTACATTTTACAGAGAATTTAATTTCCAGACATAATTTCATTCCTGTTATCTGGCTAGGTTTGGAACAGAACACAGAAATCATAGGTCTTAATGAATTGCTTTTTTCCCCTACAAAAATCACTTGAATGCTTATCCTAGCACTCACAGGTCCCAAATGAGAGAGAAGTACAGTCTGATTAATTACAACAGACTTAGTCTTAGCATAAATAAGTGCTTGTGCTTAAAATCAAACATCCTATATAGGATTTAATCAAATTTTCCACTAAGGATACAGAAATAATATTTTTCTCAAAGAACTATACTCACATCACATGAAACCAAGTAACCGAGTACTTATAGATACAGCACATGAAAAAGATTTATTTTCAGTGAGCATCTGGGTTTTGGTGGGTTTTTTGGTGGGTGTTTTTGGTTTTTTTTTTTTTTTTTTTTTTTTTTTTGTTATAATAGGGAGAGTGTTAAGGCACAAATCACAATTAGGTTTGTAGCACCCATTAAAAGAGTGGGAAAATTAAGTCCCTCTTGGTCTTTTCAAAACCTACCCTTTTCATTTAGCATTTTTGTCAGTCTCTTCTGGTTGAGCATAGAAGGCTAAAATGACCATGCCACAACATTCTTATGTCTTTCATGCATTTTGGAAATATAAAGCCCAATGCACCCACATGAAATACAATTGTTATTTGTTCATATATAAGACTGGTAAAACATCCAAAAAACATGCAGTCAGCCATATTGTGTAAAGAAAAATATTAAAAATGCCGCATTCTTTCTACAAAGAGTTATTCCAGTTTAACTTTTAGCTAATTATTGACTAATAGGTAGCTCAAAACTGCATTCTTTGAGGTCACTTCTGCTGTTTGTCCCTCCAAAGGACTGGAATAGTTCTGATATTTCCTAGGTGCTCTCAATGCACATAGAAAAAACATTCATGAGCCTTTTTTTGTAGACAATAGCAAAATGTATTAACCTCTCTTGTAACCTAGAATGAGGCAGCATTGGGGGTTTTTGGTTGGTTTTACTTTTTTCAAAGGAGTTGCATGGTCTCTGGAAGTTCTTCATGGGTTGCTTCCCATTTTATTCTTAAAAAAACTACTGTCCTCTTCCTGTGCAGCTTTTTTTAACTATCTCAGTGCTTGTTGCACTGCTTACCATCTCCAAGGTGTTGCAGTGTTACTCCTGACTTTCCTCCTCTAATTACCCTCTCCAACTAGCTACCATTTGGCCTGGCTTGTGCAGGAATTCTCTGAAAATGGACTGTGGGTGCCTCAGAAATGCCCATCCATCTGTATTTAGCATGAAACAGACTCAAAGAGAAAGGCTGTGGCACCACAGAGCAAGTATTTTATGTAACCATAAAAGTATTAAGGTGGAAAGGCAAAAGATGGGATTTAAAACAACAGATCAGTCTGACAGCATGTGCTACTTAGTAGCTCAGCCTTTGGGAATTTATTTCTCACCACATATGATGCAGAGAGTCACAGAAGGTGCACCTAGAGCTGCACAGTACCTGGGACCTCTTATATGGCTCAAAAGTGTGAACTTCCCCAAAATACCAAAGTATTTTCCATTCCAGCCCACAGTGACCAGAACCAGCATAACACCAAGGGACTTTTGGCATCTGCCTTCTCCAGGATTTGAACATGCTTGATAAAGGGAATATTTTCCTAACAAAGAGTAAGTGATGATATATGGAAATTTTTTTGGAGGCTGAAAGATTTATCTCAGTAAGACATTTCTGGACATCTTCAGAAAACCATCTGTCCCAGCTGGCTTATAACCTAAAGGCCCTCCTAGCAAGAGCCTTCTGCTCACATGACCCCAGTTCTTGTGGGCTGGGTCTGGAGCTACTCTTGAAAGGCTTTTGTTACTGTTCCACCATAATGAAGAGGACTGAGAGTTATTAGTTTGTAGAAATGGTTGTATTTTAGTGATAACTGTCAGTGGCTGGATATGTGTATCTGAGCTATATTGTCAGGCACAGAACAAGGAACCTCTTCAGCTCCTCAGTGGAAGGCAGAAAAATAAAAGGGGATTCTCCTTGAATGGCTTCACCAGTGTTTATTACCTCACACCAATATAATCAGAAATTCAGAGATGTACCTGTACCACTGACATCTCTCTCAGCCTTGCTGATACTGATAGACCCCAAGTCTGAACTTTTTTTTCCATCATGAATCTCCATTTATCTGCCAACTAAACTTTGCCTGCATGTCTCCATTCCCCTTCTCTCAAAGTATGTAGTTGAGACATATTAAAACACAAGCCCACCTGGGTTTATCCCTTATTTTAGGTTTTCCCTGGATTTTTTTGTGTCAGAAAGTTGCAGTGCAGCTTGACACTTTCCACAAAAAAGTGATCTTTCGTTTAGACAGGCAATGGCACAATCCCAGAGGAAAGCTGAGAATAACAGAGTTACTGGCATACTAATTCATGGTCTTCTGTAAAGTTCAGCCATTCCCCAGGATTTGCAGTTCAAAACAGGGAGAGATATTCGAAAATGTTTGATCCTTTCAATCAAAGAAGACTTTTAAGCTCTGATTATATACCTGTTCTGCTTTGTTTGTACACAAATTTTGGAATAATAGAAGGTTTATGTTAGAATAGACCTTAAAGTTTGTATTATTCCAACTCCCCTACCATAGGCAGGAGCAACTTCCACTATCCCAGGCTGCTCCAAGCCCCATTCAACCTGGCCTTGGGCACTTCCAGGGATGGGGCAGCCACTGCTTTGGCTACAATTGCAAATTATTTGGATTGTTCTAGTCAGCTTTTGGAACAGGTCAGACTTTCTGGATATGGTTCATTTCACCCAATATAAGCCATCTAAAAAAGTAAAGCCTTGTAACTGAGTAGAGGGGATTCACTCACCTAGGGCTTTCTTGACAATTAGAAAAAAAAAAGGTGCATTTATAGAGAATAACTTATCTGGCTCAGTTATCTTCTGCAGGGTGTTAAACATATCCTAGAATGCCTCTTTCTCACTGCCAATTGTAGACAGCCTACATGCCACAGGGTGGATGTCACCTTATGACATCCATTTCTGACTGTGGCTGCAGAAGTCCTGGTTTGTGACTGAAGAGTCCAGAATTTTTAGCAATGACATCAAAGCAGCTCTTAGCAGGTTGGGTCATCTGCCTAACTTAATTTACTTGAAAACAGAGCATGTAGAATTTCCCTCTTTAATGGGAAGAAAGAGGAGCTTTCAGAAAGTAACTTAGTCCACACAGCCCAATCTTTGGTCTTGAGATTAATTTAAACTTTTTCCCTTATTTTTCTCCCTGATTACAGATAGGAAGATGATGCCTATACTAGACACAAGGCCTAGTAATAAGCTGCTGATAGACAGGCATCAGGATATTTTGCCTCAGACAATCCCATCCTAAATCACCAATCTAAAACCAGGAGAAATGAGCCCTGTGTAGGAGATGTCTTTTCTCCCCCTTATCTGTAGAGACAATCTTAAGTAGATTCCTGGAAGTCTAAAGAAGCTCAGCTAGGACTTGAAGAAGAAGGAAAGTTCTGTTTAGTGTATAACTGTTATGTTTGAAAAACATTTGGCTGGCACATATTCAGCTTTCATTTTCTCTCTTTTCTTCTCTGCCCTTTTTTCCTTTCCTGCCCTTTTTCCTTTTTGCAAGTCAAAAACAAAGCCCGAGGAAGGGAAAATAAAAAGGCCTGGGATATCAAACCTAAAAGAGCAACTTAAAATAACATTAAAAAGCATGTTTGCTTTTCTGAGAAGAACAAGAAAAATGTTTCCTAGAAGCAGGGAATTGGTTTATGAACTAGTCACATTACAAAAAAATGGTTTTACTTTTTTTTTTTTCCCAGCTTCATTACTCACTTGTTAAACCTAAGCAGCCTGATTGGTGAGATGTGAGGCAGAGATTAGAGATGGAGACAAAGTTTGCACCCTAAGGTTTATAATCAGAGAAAAAATTATCTCCAGATTGGTGCTAACTGGTTATTAACTTCAGATTGATGTTAACTGGTTATTATCAGCCAAGGAAAATGAAGAAGTGTAGATGAGAGACATATTTACTTACAGGCTTTGGGGGAGCCAGGGTCAGACTCCCTTTCTGCAAAGAGCTCAGGCATCTACTCCAATTCCTCTTATCCACTGAGACAAATGCCTTTTGCATTATGCACACTTGGATTTGCTCTTCCTATCTGAACCAGCTCACAAACTTAAATATAGCCCTTCTAGGTCCCAGGTTTACATTCTAAATGGACATTTCTATTGCTGTTTTACAGCCTTTGTATGGGATTGGCAAAGGCATAAGCAAAGTCTAAGCAAAGGGTAGAGGGTGGTGTTTAGTGTGAGCACAGATCTTGGTGCTCAGAGATCACAGAAAATTCAGTTTGGCATTCCCAGGCTCTGTTTCTACCTGAAAAAACTTTCACAGCATAGTTTCTTAGTATTTAGACAGTGTGTGGAAGAGTCTAGCCCAATCACCAATCCCCAATCACAGCTTGGGAACAAGTAATTTATTATAAAAGTACATTCTTTTCAAAATTAACTCAGAAAGAAAATGAAAGACAACCAGTGCGGAAACAACACTGATGTTTCCTAGGAAAAAAACTCTAAACTTTGGTCCACATACAGCCATTGTGTAATTGTTTCTGATTGATTAAATTATGCAATGGTATGTATATTTTTTAAAATTAGTCCCAGTTTCTTAGCTTCATACCTGGCAATATTATGGAAATAAATCATAGAGTTGTAGAATGAAAGAATTGTTTAGGTTGGAAAAGTCCTTTAAGATCATCAAGTCCAACCATAAGCCCAGAAATGCCAAGTCCACCACTAAACCATGTCCCTCAGTGCCACATCTACACAACTTCTAAATATCTCCAGGGATGGTAACTCCACCACTTCCCTAGGCAGTCTGTTCCAACATCTGACCACTTTTTCCATTAAGAAATTTTCCCTAATATCCAATCTAAACCTCCCCTGACACACATTGAGGCCATTTCCTTTTGTCCTGTCACTTGCTACCTGGGAGAAGAGACCAACCCCCACCTGGCTTTTGACCTCCTTTCAGTGAGCTGTAGAGAGTGAGAAGGTTCATCCTTGCCTGTCTGCTATGGTAGTAGCCAGATTAAGTCCTAGTTGTGTTTTCGTCCTTCAGTTTTCTCCTGGAGTTCCAGCCAAAGCTCTCTGTTCATCCAGGTCAATCTTCCCCACCAGCTTGTGTTTTGGGACATGGGAATGGCTGCCCCTTCTACTTTAGGGTGTCCTTCTTAAAGAAATCCCAGCCTTCCTGGACTCCTTTGCCTTTCAGGAATGCTTCCCAAGAGAATCTCTCAACCCTCTCCTAAACTGGCCAAAATCTGCCCTCTGGAAGTCCAAGGCAATGTTTTTTTTCTAACTGCTCTCCTTGCTCCTCCAAGAATCAGAACCTCTGTCGTTTCCTGATCACTGTGCCCCAAACAGCCTCTGTCCATCACATCCTTCTCTGGTCACAAACAGCAGACCCAGCAGGCATCTTCCCTAGCTGGGTCCCTCACCAGCTGATAGGGAGCTCTCTTCCACAAACTCCAAGAATTTCCTAGATTGTTTCCTCATCTGTGTTGCATTTTCAGCAGAGTCTGGTAAGTGGAAATCCTCCACAAGGACAAGGATTGTGAGACTTTTCCAAACTTGGTATGTAATATTTATATAGAAATAGACTTTTCCGTGTTGAATGCAACATAAATTTATTGGAGTTTTCTTAATAAAAATCTCTACATTTTAAGGTAGATGAAATACAGTCTCAGAACAAATCCCATCGCATTGTTACAGCCACTTTTGATGCTTTTTTTACAGCTGAAAGTGCATAGTGGAGACTTTTCTTTGTGATAAGAGAACTCACCACATTGACATCACTCCTCTCTTTTTCTCATGACACTAAATGTTCAGTTAACCTTTGCAGCTTTTTACAACAACTAACTCTTCCTTAAACCTCCAAAGCAATACCCACCCCTTGCAAAATGAGATAAAAATATTCAAACCTAATAATAATAATTTTAAAAATCCAGTCCCAAGCTGACATATAAGAGGCAAAACCTCTCCTCCTCTGGTGAGCCTGGCCAACATATGCAACTAATTCTCAGAGAGGTTTTCTGGAAAACCAGTGACAAGATAGGTACTGTGGGCTAGCCCCGGGCAGTCAGCAGTGGCAGAACGCTTCACACAGCCTCATGTGTAAAGTTTCTGAACTGACACAAAGCTTAATGGAAGTGAACCCTGACAACTGTGGCCAACCGACTGTAAGTGACATTCTGGGTGCCTTGCCTCTCTGCATCCGTCCTCCTTCCCCTGCCTCCCCCCCTTCCCCTTCTGCTGTCCCCCTTGAAGGTATAATGTCTCCTGTGGGAAGCCCTGATGCTGAAATGCGTGGTGCTCTTTTTCAGGTGATTTGCTGGCTCCCAGCTCATCAGCGCGGATTCCTCGGGGTGGGAGAGGGCCCGGACTCATTTTTGGAAAGCAGCTAACAAGCAGAGGGATGGTCTGGCAGAGGGCAGGCTGAGATTGTGTTTGAAAGCACTCTCTGCTTACCCTGACATTACTAAAGGCAGAGAGAGCTGTTTGGCGGAGAAAATCCCCATCTCAAGTGCTGAGTGTGTCTAATAAGCCCCCCAGAAAACAAGCATTTTTGCATTTCATGCTTAAATTTGGATTTTAAAATTTGGGAGCTGACTTGAGCTGTCTCACTGCATCAATAAACAGCTTTATGCAGAGTATTTTTGAGCAGGCTTCTGCCTCCCTTTGAAGGTAGGGAAATCAGCCTATTTGTATATAGCAAAGTATGGATCTCTCTACAGTGCTAATGCCTTGTAGCAAGCACATCGATCACTTCTCCTCAGAGGGTTTGAAAGCACTTTGCAAACACTGGGAATAGCAGTGGGTTCGTAACAGAAGTCTCCTTTTGTTGGCTCTTGCACAAAAGTAAAGCCCTGTCCTCAAAAATGCACACTCTACATGGATAACAGGCAGAGCTGATAAGGAAAAGAAATATGAGAGGTTTAATGAAGGCTGTTATCATGCAGGTGGTAGAATTATAAACAAGCACAACTCAGCTCTCAGGAGTGAAACCTGAATTTCTAGCTGCTAAACCACAGTTTGCCCTGGCCCTGCAATTCCTACACAAAATAGTGATGTATCATTTCCATAGACAGGAAAAGTTAGCAAAACCAGGTAAAACTGTTTTGTTTTGTTTTCTGAGATTAAAGAAAATCTCCTTCTCCTCTAATTATCTGTCTACTCCAGTTGCAGAATCTCAGCATAGTTTTATGAATTATTCCAGCATTTCACAGCAATGTCATGATCTCATAGTATTTGAATTTTTTTTTTTTTTTAAGGTAACTGCTCTGAGATTCACACTTTTTTTCTTCATTGAAAGAGTGGTTAAACTTTGAAATAGGTTACTCAAGGAAGTGGTGGAGTCACTATCCCATCCGTGGAAGTGTTCAAAAAATTACTGGATGTGGCACACGTTCTATGGTGTGGTTGCCATGGTGGTGTTGGGTCAAAAACTGGACTCGATGACCTCGGACACCTCTTCCAACTTTAATGATTCTATGATTTTCTTCCTCCAGGTGTGGGCTTGTGTGCAAATCTGAATGTTTTGCACCCAATATACTCAGCAGCAATCAGTCATATATATCTATACCTATTCAAAGACAGGCCTCTGCTCTTGGTCTGAAGATCAGAGAAAAATTGACAACAGGAATATAATCAACCATTGTTAAATTGCCCTCTTTTCAGTCACTACAACCCTGGTTTTAATATCTTGATTATTACACTTATCTGAAGAGACACTGTAAGCAGCATTAACACTGCTCTACCTGCGTGGTTTTTTTGAGAATGTAGGAAAGTCATGAAGGTGAAATCCTGAGAGTTCAGTGAAATTATTAATGATATTTAATAAAAGAAGCATTTAATCAATAAATTTGTAATGATCTTGTGCAAAACGTAACACAAAGGTTGTGTCCTTTCTGTAAACAGTGGTCTTCATGATGAAATTATTAATGAGACTTACCTTTATTTGAGGAGAAAGAAAGCCATAGTATATACTCAGCATATACAGAGTACATACCCCACCTGCAGAGCTGCCTCCAGCTCTGGGGCCCAGCACAGGAAGGACCTGGAGCTGCTGGAGAGAGTCAAGAGGAGGTACCACGATGATCTGAGGGATGGAGCAGCTCTGCTGTGAGGAAAGACTGAGCAAGTTCAGATTGTTCATCCTGGAGAAGAGAAGGCTTTGGGGTGACCTCACTGTGGCCTTCCAGTGCTTGCAGAAGCTACAGGAAAGATGGAGAGAGACTTCTTACAAGAGTGACACAACAAGGGAGAATGGCTTCAAACTTAAAGAGAGTAGGTTTAGATTGCATATTAGGAAAAAATTGTTCCCTGTGAGGGTGGTGAGGCCCTGGCACAGGTTGCTCAGAGAAGCTGTGACTGCCCCATCCCTGGAAGTGTCCAAGGCCAGGTTGGATGGGGCTTGGAGCAACCTGGCACAGTGGAAGGTTTCCCTGTCCATGGGAAGAGGTCAGAACGAGATGATCTTTAAGGTCTTTTCCAGCCAAAACCATTCTGGGATTCTATGATTCTAGACCCTGAAAAATGAAGAAGAAATATAGAGGGGAAGGCTTATTAGAGGGATTGAAACTGTGCAGCTCATGTAGTAAATCTTGCACCACAACTTTGCCTTTTAAAAACATGTTGTCTATTAGAAAATAATTTTTAAGTAGAAGCTCCTATACTCACTAAAAATGCCTGATTTTGGATACCTCTGACACTGCTGGGTGTCATTTTTCTCTATGTTCTAGATTCTTTCTTCCACAGGAAGGACATTGCGTGGCAAACAGGAAAACTTTATGAGTAACTGTGTGAACAGAACTATTTGTACTTAAAGATCTTTGGAGATGCAACATAGATGTTTTACCCAAGGTCACATAAAGAATCAGTAGCCGAGATTTAAATTCAGCTTGAGTCTGCTGAGTCCCGTTCAAGTGCCCAAACAACGAGGCCACCTTTTCCAACTGATGTTGAATCTGTCATCTGAGACTTAAAATGCTTTGAGGTGACAACAACTGACCCCAAACCCCCAGGTTTTATGCGAAAATATTTTCAAGTCTAAACAGTTATGTTAAATGAACCATTAAAAATTAAGCATTGAAATGAACTGACCTGAACAACGAACTAAAACATGCCTGAGGCATCAAACAGGTTCCTATTTTTTTCCTTTTATTTATGATGGGTGATGTGACAAAAGAATTCACTAAATTCTGAATACTAAATAAATTAGTCATAGCTCAAATGCCACTTCAATATTTTTTCCAGAGAACAACAACCACAGGAGCTTTTCCTCACTTGTGCCCCTTTGGCTCACCTGGTCTTCAAGATGACTCAAAAATGGAGAAAACTGAAAGACAGTGAAATATAAAGAGTCCAAATGCCAAATCCACCAAAACACTTCATCAACTAAGATACAACTGGGTTAAAAGCTGGACACAAATGTCTGGAATTACATATGCAACATTATTCCTCCAATCACAGGAGAATCCTTTTTTTGTGTTGCACTATTAATGCCATAAGTATGGTACGCAAGTCCCTGTGTTTTTGCCTCATTTTGTTTCTGCAATAAAAATATTAGCAGCTATGAATACTTTCTTTTGTGACATATTTCCCAATTTTTTCACTATGAAGTAAAGCAAACCCAAAATAAAATTATATTCAGAAGTCTTCAAGTTTCTGCATATGCCTTAAATCTCTGCTGCTGTTAATCAGTTCAGTAGAGAGAGTAGAGTGATTCTGTGAGTTAGGAATTGCTGCAGAGAGAGAAAGACAGGTGGAAGACTAGAGAACTAGAGAAAACCCAGACAGAAAGGAGGAAAAATAGAGCAGAAACAACAAGGAGAAAACAGAAAAAAATAAAGAATGAGATGGGAGCAGATTCCCCCTTCAAGGCATAAACTTTTTTACTGGTCATAACTGAGGAATTGATTAAGTACAAATGCTGAAGAATTTAAATTCCTTTTAAAGGCCACACCCACCCCTTGAGGTCCTTCCTAAATACTCCAGACATTGATTTATTGTAAGGTGTGTTGTTCTTACTTGTTGATGGAGAGGCAGTCATCAGCTAAGTTCTCAAACTTTAAACCTTTTCATGGATCCACAGGAAATATCTATGGATGGACAAAACCAGGGAGTCCAAAATCTATATCCTGGCCTGCAACACCTGGCTGAACAGGGGTGCTGACTTGTGGAGTCGAAGTTTTGACTAAAAAAGTCCCCTTCTGCTATTCCTTCTGCATATTTCAGAAAACTTTGCATATTTTCCTTGGTTATAATCTCTTTGCTTCATCCCTTTCTTTCCCTGAATGGAAGACAACCAATATTCTCACACAGCTTTAAAATGTGAAAGTGAGTTACAGAGGAAAGATAAATGGGTAGATGAACAATTTTTGAATTATTTGGTAATTCATCTTTGTCAGTCTTTCTCTTCATAAGGCTCTTAGAGTTGTTTTTGTCTTTATCACCCCTTTGTTATTGTGCAGATCAGCTGGAGCGGAATCTGTGTCTCATCTCATGGAATCATGGAAGCATTAAGATTGGAAAGGAACTCCAAGTTCATCAAGTCTTTGACCAAAAAGTCCAGCCTTTGAGGGATTTGATTTGCAGCTGATCAGTGTGGAACACTGACTTCAGCAGTTCTTCTGGAGCAATGTCCATACAGGTTTCATCTCCACCAGGCACCGATATCAAGGTGAAAACCTCCCATCACGGCTAGGCAGGATACTTACACCTTGAGGCTTCAGAATTAGAGCTGATGTTGGTTTTATCTAACTACTGCAGTGAAGAGAGCTGTATAACACTGCATCCTCACCTTTTATTTAATTATTTTTAAACTTGCATCAAAAGGAAAATGGCTCATCACAAGGACTTCTCTGCTCCAGACAGATGAGTCACTCACAGCCCTCGGGTGGATCCAAACTTCTTTGTGTTTTGTTCATCAGCTGGGAATTGTTTGAAGGGCTCAGAGTATAAAAGGGCCGTGATCCCATTTCCTCTGCATGTGTGCAATGGAAAAGGATGAAAGAAGAGAGTTGTTCCACAAGGATCTCTTTGGTGGGGAGAAAAAAAAAGCTAGTGGGGAGTTCTATCTTTCAAAAGTTTTGCAATAATTTTCAGGTTTTGATAAAACATTGCAATTCACTTTCTCATTTTATTTGGCCTCATTGCAAAAGATTACACCTGCTCTTTCTTTAGCCCTTTTCTTCCACAACCTAGGCAAAATAGATCTATTTACCACTACTTTCATTACTTACAATGTCCATTTTTACAAGGTGGTTTACATTGCAGCTTCTTTACACTTGGGGAGATTCAAAAGCCAGCTGGACATGTTCCTGTGAAACTGGCTCTGGGTGTTCCTGCTTGAGCGGGAGGATTGGGCAAGTGAACTCCAGAGGTTTCAACCTCAACGATACCCTGCCTCTAAAACGCTGTGATTCTGGCTTCAGATTTCAGTATTCATGCCAAATCTTCCCTTTCCCATTTATTTCTTGGGCTGTGCTGCCGAAAGGGCTTTCTGGAGAGGCAAAGTTATTCTCTGGCATGTGACAGGCTACAAACCCCACCCTGCTTTGACCCATTCTCCTTTGGGCTGGGTTCACCCTGCCCAAGGAATAGAGCTGCCAAGTCCCTCCTCATGCTGTGTAAAGCAGCCTTGGTGAGCAATGTTTGGTGGGCTACAATTTGTGACAGCTGCCCCCACTCCAGGGAGGTAAAACAGCCTCAAAGAGAATGAGAAACGCTCGAGGTCTCCCTCCCAAAGCTGTAAAAGCTTCCCATCACTCCAGCCACCTCCCACCAAAAAAGCTGAGTGTCTTGACAGAGAAATTTGAAATCCTGGCAACCTTCCATGGAGGAATATAATCTTTAAGGAGCCTCAGAACTGCCCTTGGGCAAATCCTCTTTTCATAGTCAAAATAATAATAATTAATGAAATTCCACAGTATTCAGAAAAAAGGCAATGCTTTTAGAAAATCTCCAGGCTGCCATTCCCAATTATAAATTGCCATATCCAGTAACATCACCCTGATAAAGTGGAAGGCTGATCTGTATAGGCAAGCAAGGATGCATCTAAAGTTGAGATAATATCAACACCTCTCCCTGAAGATATAAAATAAACTGCATCATTTTATTAGATTAACATATGAAAATAAAACTTAGCATCTCTGCCACTTCACCCAAACTAATGCAAAGGAGCTTAATATTTGATTATTAGATTCATCTCACTGTTTGGGGATGTTGATTAACTCTTTCCAGTGAGAAGACTGATATCTCAGTCTAACTGTCTGCCATATACTTCCTAAATTAAATATTTTTTTCTGAAAATAGAGACAAAGAAAGAAAATAAACAGGTAAAGTCTTAAAATTCAGAGTGAAGGGGGGTTCTCGTTTTAATAAAATGCTCTTTTTTTAGAGGTTTTAGAAGCAAACTGCTCTTTGCTTCTCTAATTGTTAATATACAGTGATATCATCCACAGGGTCAGATTAGGTCATCATTAAGGACTGCCATGATACAGTCCAGTGGTTTTTAATATAAATTCATAGAGCCTAGAATATATTGAAGAATTTTACAGCACTGTAAATTTGACCTATGCAATGTTTTTCAAAAATGTCATATGATCCAACCATCAAACTGTGGAATGCATTGATTGGTTCTTCTGATGTGGCAGGTTAAAAAAGTGACATAATTCAATAAGGTGTAAAGTTTATCTGAAATAAAACAGTGTGCTTTTGTGGAAAGAGTAGAGAAGTGTGACTAATGAGAAAATAGATTCTGTTTGCAGAATTGAAATATTTAACCTGAAATCTCTAATATTTGCCTGAAACTATTAGTATTATGTAACCTTTGTTTTTCTGCCCTGCTTTTCCTCTAATCTCAAAATTATGATTTATACTTGTAAAATAACTTCTTACCAATCTTCCTTTATTGTTTTTCAACCAAACATTTGCAATATAGCATTTTTTTAGGGAATATGTCCACAATGACAAGACATATATCCCTGTCATAATGAAGTTAGGAATCAGTATTTGAATTTCTGCACTGAAGTTTAAAAATCAAAGGGATTGTTTTTTACACCTATGATATAAAATGAAGGGGAGAAGGGAAAACATACTCATCTTTCTGGATTTTCAGTAAGTTAGTCCAGAGTTCATCAGCACATTCTGCGTGTTTTTCTGTGCTTCCTAAATAGGGGTAAAATCTATTAACATTACTTTTTAAAATTTTTTTTTAATTCATGAGACAAGATTTTCTTTAAAAAATATTGTGAACTTGAAGGATTTCTCCACTTCAGTCCTGTATTTGCAGCATTTTGTTCAGACCAACTACTGTGGAACTCAGACCAGCTCAGTTCTGACTGAAGCCCTTAGCCCCAGACCATTCCTACTGTTTCTAGCATTGAGGAATCTCAGTCACAGAATTAAAGGAAAGGAAATTAAAGATTGTCTTTAAAGTTTCTTTAAGGTGTTTCAAACCTCCTGTCATGGGCAGGGACAAGAGTGCCATGGGTTAACCCCAGCCATCAACCAAGCACCAAAGCACCATGGAGTCACTCGCTCACTTCCCCACCCACAGGATAAGGGAGAGAATTGGAAGGGTAAAAGCTGGAAAACTCATGGATTGGTATAAAAGCAGTTTACCAGGGAAAGAAAAAAAAAAACACAGATGTATGTAAAGCAAAAGAAGGAATTAATTTACTGCTTTCCAAGGGCCAGGCAATTGTTCAGCCATTTCCAGGAGGGCAAGACCCCATCACAAGTAACAGTGATTTGGGAAGACAAAATCAATCACTCCAAATGTCTCCCCTTCCTCCTTTTTCTTATATACTGAGCATGCTGTCACATTGTCTGGAACATCCCTTGGGTCAGTTGGGGTCACCTGTCCTGGCTGTGTCTCCTCCCTTTCCCATGCACCCCACTCTCCTTGCCAGTATGGCCGTTCAAAAAGCAGAACAGTCCTTGGCCCTGTGTGAGCCCTGCTGAGCAATAACAAAAACATCTTTATATTATCATCACTGTGTTCTGCACAAATCCCAAACACAGCCCCATGCCAGCTACTCTGAAGAAAATTAACTCTACCCCAGCCAAAATCAGCACAGGTTGCTCCAAAACCTGTCCATCCTGGCCTGGAACATTTCTAGGGATGGAGCAGCTGCAGCTTCTCTGGGCAACCTGTGCCAGGGCCTCACCACCCTCACAGGGAAGAATTTCTTCCCAATATCCAATCTACACCTACTCTTGTTAACAGTTCCTCTCCACATTCCTTGTAGGAGCTTTGACCAAGCTGCGACTGGGCAACCCTCACCACCATTCCAGGTTATCCCCTATTCCAACTTCTGGATCAGGCTTCCAACTTAAGAGGTGAACATTTCCCCCTGGCAAGGCACGAGCTGTCTCACATCGATATTCCTGAGGGTAAATACTCTTGCCAGTGTCAGAGTGGTCAGAGTTGCCCTCTGTGAGATAGAGAACATCCAGGGATCAACTCCAGAAGGAATCTACCCCAGTGGAAATGAGAAATGTGCTGCTTTTAGATACCTAAACTGAGCTGAGACCAATCCTGCCCCACCAATGTAAAATGATCGCTTTGAATAAAGTGGTTTGTTATAAACAAATACCCAGTTGTGAACATGTCTTTTTCTCAAAACAAAATTTACAAAATTAGGTGTTTTTTTTCTTGTTTTAGAAAGGAACTGAATTCCTGTATAGTTGATTAAAATATTTATTAGCAGTATTGCCCTTTTGTCCCTTTTCTACTGAGCAAAAAAGCAAAGAAACAACACTCCATCATACCCTTGTACCCGAGCTACTGGTTTTGTATAATATACAGAAAAACAGAGACATTCTAATTCACAAATACTTTTAAAACAGTGGAGAGTCTCCATCAATTGCATTTAAACACCTCCTTGTGTCCCAAAGTTAAAATATATCACCCTTAGCCTTGCAGAAATGTGCTTGTAGAGGGATGATTTATAAATCATTCAGTAACAGACAATGTTACAACTAAAGCAGTGGGAGTTTTGAAATACCTACATCAGATTAGGCTTGTGTTTATTTCAAAAAAAGCTCTGATCTACTTTGGATTTTTGGCAGGCACAACATGAGCCCAACATGAACTACTGTAAATCAAAGCCTTTTTTGAAAGTCAAACTTGGAATGTTTCCAATCTCAATTAAAAAACATTTGATGTCTTTTGGACTTCAATTTTTAAAAAATATTTTTGTTCTTCTCATTTTCTCTGTCCAGACCTGTCCATAACAAAGATGCCACCAGGAACTAATGAAATTGTAAATATTTTAATGTTTATTTTATTTGTGCCCCCTTTTTAAAATGTATTTTTTCTCAGTGATAATATTTTAATAAACAAATTAAAGGAGAAAAACATTCACAGCCATCCACTTAAATTAGTCAAGAGTAACATTTCATATTCACTGAATAGTTTATCTCAGAAATAAGTGGCAGCAGAAAAGATAGAAATCAGGCAGCATTCAAAATCATGAAAGCTATTCAATGGAAGTATTCATGCCTTTTCTCCCTCATCCTTCCAAGATTATGATACACAAATTAGTTATGAATAACTCCACTTGTGTGGTCTAAAAACAAATCCACAAGCAAAAGAGCAAATGTTTAAAGTTAAAGAAACCCTAATATACCAACGTTTTTGGCTCGATAATAAATATTAATATCAGCAGAAGATACGCTGAGAAAACATGTGCCATCCTGGAAAATACACTGCAGCTCTGGGCTCAGGATCTCTAAGGTCTGTGATTTGTATATTTTGCTACTATGGCCATTAGTGTTTCCATAAATGTTATTTTCTGGGTGCAAAGCCTCAGCCAGTCTTCACTTAAATTGTGTTGACACAGGGCTGCAGTGAGATGCAATGTTAACCATCCTTCAACAGAACTAAAAGGTGTTTATTTCTGGACTTGATCCATATCTGTCTCAGCATTTCATACCTTGACTTGCCACATTCAGTGACATTCAATAAATACCTCAGTGAAGTGAATGTCACATAATTTCAGGATATGTTCTTGGCTCTGAGCAGCCGAGGGTTACCTAAGCTTTGTCATAGCTCTGTCAAATCTCAGAGCATGATACATTTCTGTGATAGACCCTGCACAAAACCCTGCAGTGAAAGGAATTTACTGAAACTTTCCCAGTATTTCTGTCTGATTATTTTCTGAGTTGGAGAAGCAAAAAGAGAAGTTTTCAAAACGAGGAGAAGTGAGACCCGGGAATGTGCTCTTTCATGACAAGGTATCTTAGCTTCAAAAACCTCAGTCTAAGTGCTCTTGTGTGAGATGCATTTGTTACCTATAACTTCGTATATTTTAGATGCCAGTGCTAAACCACGAAGAGAGGTGAGCTGACTTGTAGCAGTGTCACAAGAGTGGGAGTCAGTGAAACTCCTGACTCGGTTCTGAGTTTTGTGATTCTAGACACGGTCTCTAGCACATGATACGTGATACTCTTCTCATCCCTGTTTTACTAATTAACTACAAATTGTCTACCCTGACAAAGTGCCATTCAGCTCCAAGCTGAGGAAGCAACATTTCAATGTCTATAGACCAACAGTGCCGGTCTCCATACTCAAATGAGGTGACAAAGATCCCTTTACAGGCAACGTAGACCAGATCAACATGATCAATAACGAAGATTATTTTCCCTTAACAGGATTTTTAGGTGTCCTTCCTGACCTTTGGCTACTCTCCAAAAGAATTTTGATCTCACATAGATCCTTTTATTGTTTCTGCTGATTGGGTTAGGGTGTTTTGTGTGTCTTGGGGCACTATATTTCTATTACGAGGAAAATAAACTATCTTCCAACAATTCTCTATGATCTTTTTGAAGTTTAGCCATTTTGTGTCTAATTTTGTCATCCCTGTCGGCAGAGTCTGCAAACAAGGTCTAAATTTCAACCTCCCATCCTGATTACCAGATGATAAGGGCCAGTATCTCGAGATCAACAAATCTTTAGCTATTTAGTCCTGAGGACAAGCCAAAGCAAAGCAATCGCTGCAGAATCACAGATGATATAAAGTGCTACAGCCATGGGTTATGCAGCTGGGTTATGTGATAAGTGGCAGAGGCTGTCACTCACAGCTTTGCACTGTTTTTTCTCTTGTCCTGTTGCCTGGCACCTCCTCAGCCCCACCTCTGATCTGCAGACCATCTTTGTGCAGTGTCACCAAGCCTGAAAAAGTCAATGTCACTGAGCTGCCACCAAATATGTTCAAAGGAATTCAAGCTGAAGCTTGGATAAATTGGAACTTATTGAAAGGCTCCTTGTTCGCTCTTTTGCGGCAGCCTACATGGTAGGAAAATAAAGATTTTTATGGAAGTCATTAGAAGCTCATTAGATGCTATTAGGAGGTCAGTTTTTTTTTTTTTTGGTACTTATTTCTAAATGTGTTAAAATAATCATTGTGCTAATCTCCACTGTTCTAATAGCCCAGATAGAGAAATAATGATATATTTTTATTAAGATAAGGTGTTAGGGATAAGTCCACATTATCCATAGCTTTGAATAAAAAGAAGACTCAGTTGACTCCCTTATTTTTCCTTTAAGTTTGAATTAAAACCTACCCGACATAGTCATATGTTGCTATACTTTGGCTCTTTTTTAATCACATAATTATTCTTTTTTTTTTTTCATGCTTGCCTTTCAGTATCTCTTTGCAGCATTCCAGCTATGTATTTGAATATTGCAAAAGCTGTGAGTAAAACATTAGAACAAGAGAGCACCAGATAAAAATTCCCATTTGTGGATACAAACCTCCTTAAATTGCCATTATATATTTTGATGATTTCTTAGCCTGTGGGTGCTATCACTATAATTTGCAGTGTATAAGTTTTAATAAGTCAATTATAAATGTAATGTATGCTGAAAATATCACCACGGTAGCAGCTTAATAAACAGAGCCCTTTTTTAATCTTATCCTCAAAACAGAGTTAATGTACCGCTCTTCTAATTTATAATCAAAATGCAAAACAAAATTCAGCTTAACAGTTATAGAGTAGCTGAGGTGCTTCATATCATTAAATTGAAATACCTGAAGGCAAACATGTTCTCTGACTGTAAAAGACACTAACCAGCTACATGTGTATATTGGATTATTCACATATTTGTGTCTGCATATGCATGTATCTGCATTTACTTCTACCTTATCTGCATTTATTTCTACCTACATTTTCAGATAGTTAGGAAACATGTATATACATATTCCTCTAGAGTATAGGATTTCTCAGCAAGGCACAAAATTCATAGAGGAATGAATTTGTCATATCTACATGGTGCAAAAAGGGCATTTTGCAGAATGTATGAAATCTGGTTCTTAATAAGGTACAACAAAACCCCAAGGAAACTCAGACAGTCTCAGCCTTACATGAACATTATTATTATTTTTCTAATTCCCACAGCAGTCAAACCTATGTCTCTACAGGGTATTACAGTCATAACCCATCTTCCTGAAGTGCCTAATTCTTTACATAGCCAACACTTCTGCCTTGGGAAAGGCCAGGTGTGTCCCTGACAGCCAGGTAAATAGAATAATAACCTGATAGAAAGCCTGAATTCTTGTTGATATCCTTCATTTTGGAAAGTTAGTCATCTAAAAATGAGATGTCTACTCTATGTTATTCATTTAAGCTACTTCTCCTCAGTGTGAGAAAATTAATATTTCCAGAAGATTAATATTTCCATCTCTTCTGAGAAACCTGAAAGCTGAAGTTGCCTGGAGTGCTGATTTCTCTCTGCTAATTACACAGGAATCTTTGGTGATTAATGTAAACTGCATGCTTAAAATCAAGGTTGCTTCACTCCTTTCATTCCTCCATCCACAGTGTTACAGGGATGATCAACTTCATAGCAAGTTCAGAATATTGTATGAGTAACCCTTTGTATTAAATATATGTCAGCTTATAGGAAATCAGACTTTCTGTTGCTCTTTTAACACTCAAAGCACTTGATAAAAATTTATTTTCACTTATGTCTTCTGAAAATAACAAAATTACATGAAGGCATAACTCACATAGGATTGCTCAATCCCCTTCAATGACTTCTCAGTTGTTATTCATAACACCGGCACATGGGTATAAACACTATTTACTGAGAGGCAGCAGAATGAACTTGTGGCAGAAGTTAAACCCAAAAGATGCATCATGCATTCTCAACAGAATACTCTTTTTTCTTTCCCATTGCTTTGAATGCTGATCCTATTCCCATTTCCATGATTAACCAGTGTCCACTTTGAGTCCAGTAACATGACATTCTTTTCAAAGTTAATTGCATTTAAAGAACTGTGTGGGAAAATTTGAATTTGACTGAGTGTGTGAAATTACCATTTGTTGTAAGATGGAGGCAAATGAGAGGGATGTCAGATTCAAGTGGTGACATGGATAAGCTCTCCAAAAACATCTGGAAAACCTTGGTTGAGTTCAGTTTCAACTTATACCAGGGAAAGGGCTATACCAGAAAGAAATAAGCAACAAAATAGTTCCAGATACTACCACTGAGCTGGTCTTTCCTCCTCTCAGACTGACATCTCCTAAACCCTAAAGGTAGGATTCAGAGAATGGTTTGATTTGAAAATGACCTTAAAGATCATACAGTTCCAACTCCCTGATATGGAAGGGATCAAGTGACCTCATATTACACATTCATATGATACTTGTCAACTTCTAAGCAGATTATTTTTATAGGAAGTCTTTCCTTTATAAAGGGAAAATAAGTACTTTTAAGACAGAATTCATATGATGCATTACTAATGTCTACTTTAAGAGAAGATGAATAGGAAACTGAAAAAACCAATTTCTCTCTTGTATAGGACAGATAGCCTAGAAAACCCTCAAGGCATCAATGCCTATACTCAATCCCTCTTCAGGGTGTAACTTGTCATGTTCTCAGAATGCTTTTCATTGTAATTTGTCTTGTTCAGTACAGTCAGGTACCTGTGCTCCCCTCTTTAGATGCATCTGTGATGCAGAGGGACAAAGGCGTAGCACAGCACGCCAGCATTCCCTGGGAATCAGTCAGAAGCTGGAGAGTCTATCCTCTATCTTTGTTTTCCAGGAAATTTCTAAATTTCTAGCTCATGGACTACATCTCCTTTTTGTTTGGAAAGTGTTTGGAAGCTGACCAAGATTTGGATGGGTGGGTAATTTTCCTTGTGTGCAACAACAAATAAGAAAGTTGTTGGGGTTGCAGGGTCAGAGGGAATGTCCTGACTCAGAGGGCTGGCCATGAACTTGGACAACACCATCTTCTTTCCATCAGTTTTCCACAGCTGAGATAGAAACAGGACATTGGGAAGAATTTTACTCTTTTATTTTATCAACATAGTAATAACACCCCTGTACCACAGGGAGTGGCTGAGCAATTTTACATCCAGTGTGACTAAAAAGCACAATACTTCATGAAAGAGAGACACATTTTATGACCTTTTCTCAGTTTTGGTTGGTGTTACCTGGGGAAGATGCACTAGATATGTGTTGACAGCCCCTGGAAGTCTTCTCAAGCTGCACAGAGATAAATTGAATTGACAAAAACAAGAAATAGTTTTGAATTGAGATTGGACTTAGGAATTGCAATGGCAGAATAGAAGGAAATTTTTAAAAATTATTTCTTCTATAGGTTCTGAAAACATATTTTGATTTTTGGCAAATTTTTATTTTAAACAGCCTTTATTTCAGTTTTCTACCTGTACTCGTCAAATCTGAACTTTTATGTGTCATATGAACCAAATGCATTTCAAATGCTGTCTACACAGACCATCCAAAATCCGACAGTCTACAACAGTCACTGATGTCCTGTGCTAAGCAGCAAAACCTTTTGCATGAAGGCTGAAGAGAAAACCCCAAACAGCTCAAGTCAGAAAGCATTTGCTCTGACAGATCAAAGAAATTAAATGGAGAAGTAAAGGACATCACAAATTGCAAAATTCAGAACACATAAAAAAGTGGCGTTGGGTTCAGCTGGGGTAAAGCACCATCACTCTGTTCCCAATTCCCAAAAAGCCTTGGATATAACCCAGGATATTCCAAGCATTGCCATCAAACAAACCTCCTGCTAAGGCTCGTTCAACGTGTTGTGGTGAGAAGTTTTTCTATCAAATGGATGAAATTCCTGTGAGAGCCAAGAAAATTTATCAGGGAGCTTTATCTATTGTCAAGGCTAGAGGCAAAGAGTGGGCTCACGTATGAGAGGGTTAAACACAGCAGTCTCTTGAGGGTTTCTATGTCTTGTCACTTCCCTTCTAAAAGTCAAAGAGCTTGAATTGCCCCGACTTTTCCTCTCATCCATGTCCTCAGCAGAGGCAGCAAGCCCAGCCCCTGAGTCCTCAGTCTAGATGATGATACTATCCTCAGCTTTAGCAAACCTTTCTGATTTCCTTATGCAGACATAACTTTACCCCACCTCAGCAATAATTCCAGGCTTCCAGCCAAAGAAATAACCTACTGAGAAATAAGTGAGGACGTGTATGCCAAGACTCACAGATCATTACTTTTCCTGTCCACTCCTCTCCTCCTCTCAGCTTACCTTAAGCTTACATGGAAATCTGGAGAACTTAATGAGAGATATCAGAGATAATCTTTTCCGACACTTGCAAAGCGTGCCTTGCCTTCCAGACAGGATTTCCTCAGTCTGCTCAGTTCTAGATAGGAAACCATCCTTCGGTCTGCCAGTACCACTCAGACACAACAAGGGAGAAAGGGGCATTACACAGAACATTTTCCACTGCTGTGCCGTATCTCATTTACTCTTGCTACTGAAAGACACAGCCTCTAATTAGCTCGTCCAGCTCTGCTCTTTCTTTTTTTAATCTGAGATGGAAAAAGGAAATAAAAAGTCATTTATTACCGACTAACATTCATTAAAACTTGTAACTAGTTTGTTTATTGAAACCAGACGGCATTTCCTCCCCTTTCCAACCTGCCACTGTGTGGTATATTCACATATAAGGCATCAATAATTATACAATGCATTACAAATGAGCTTTTAAAGCCAGGATGCAAATTAGGCATGTAAATGTGGCTTCTAAATTGGCTATGTTAATATGAAATATGATTCTTTCTAATAGAGTGGGAGTAAGCCCCAGTGGTATTGATCTTTTCCCTTTTCTGCTTGAAACCCCCTAGTTAAGCAGCAGTGTCTTTTCACCTCCCCTCGCTGAGACTCATCTGGTCAAGTCGAACTCTTTCCTCTTATTTGCCTGCGCTGAGCCATGAGCACTAAATGAAGCGAGTAATTTGGTGCATTGTTGGGGGGGACGGGAGGAGGGGGACTGGGGAAGGGGGGCAGCTGACAGTGAATGGTGTCAGCTGCAGAGGCAGCAGAAAAAGCCGACATCTTAATAAAACAGCCTCGGGCAAAATCCCATTAAAGCCTTCAGAAGCTTGTTTCCCTGCAGTTGAGCAGGTAGGCGTCGTGCACTGCGTGGCAGCCCTGAGTGCTCTCTGGGAGCCCAGTTCAAAAAAAATAAAATAAAAAAAATAGGGGGGAAAAAAATGGAGTGCTTTTTTTTTCACCCCCCCCTCCTCCCTTTTCACCCCCCTGATCCAAATCATCCACCAGCCTCTGCTCCTCAGAGTCATTTGCAAGGCAGAGAGAGAGAGGGAGGGAGGGCGAGGGAGCAGGGAGAGCGTGTGCGCCTTGATGTGCGGGGCCTGAGCGGCTGTGCAGCGGCAGGGGCTGCTGGCGAGCGCTGCTCGCCCATTAGCGCTCCAGCGCAGACCTCGGGCTGACCTTTGGCGAGCAGAGGGAGCGGGGGGACACGGCCGGAATGACAATGAGGACATGGAGGGGCACCGCTCGCCGCAGCCGCCAACCTGAGGACGGTGGCACCGCTGGCCCGGCGGGATGGGACGTGGAGGGGGCAAGGCTGAGAACAATGGGAGAGGATAAAACTCTCCCCCAAATCTCTGCTCTTCTAGCATCAATTCCTGCTAGATATTTGCGAGGAGGAGTTGATGCCTTAGGATTTTAGCTTTTATATTTTTCATATATTTGTAATCCTTCAATTCTTTAGTGTATAGCTCTAAATTCCATGTAGAGTGTTAGCTGCTGTCTTCACATTTTGGTCAGATGAAACTGTTCCTCTCTAAGCCTGGGATTCAAGGGCACCTCACTGTCTCAGGCCCCGAGAAGTGTAAACAAAAGTAGGTTGGGGTGCAGCAAACTTGGGGTAAATGACTTCATTACCTGAAGATGTAATTGGAAGATTAACCCCCAATATGCAAATAGACCAAACTCATAAAAGTATGAAAACACATGACCTGTCATCCATTTTTTTGGTATAGCCCCTGGAGGGGGGGCTTCGTCTGTCCTAAATGTACATGAAGGCCCTTGAGGTAGATTTATTCTCTTATTCTTTTTATTCTCTTGATTTTGTCTAGACACAGTTTTTAGGTATTCCCAAAAGGCATCAAAATCACACCGTGCATGTTTTGCTTCAAAGAGCAGCGGATGGACATAATTCAGACACCACAATGCCAGGGACAGGACAGGACAAGCACACAGATCACTTATGTCCTTCAGCAATCATAACTTCAATAAGCAAAAAGACCCAGACACGATTAAAATGCACAATTAAAATTTTTTTCAACCCCTTTTCAGCCTGGAGATACCTCCTCAGTGCCACACACAACCTTTGCTTGATGATGCTTCTTCTTCTTCATAGATGAATTCTGGGTGTATGGACTTCTGGAGCATTTCTAGACACTATTTATAGTTTAAATTGCAGAGTTCTGGTGGATATTGACAGTTCAATGCACAGGGAGGAGCAATTCTGCCTGACTCACACCATCATGTAGCTGATCTGACTCTAATAAAGCATGGCAGCCTCCTAAACAGATAGAGGATGCACTTTGTATGTTTGAAAGACCAGTCAGGTCTCTTAAGAGAATACAGTCTGCTTTGGCTCAAGATCTCTGTACCTCCGCATCATATATTTAATGTTTGATGGGTGTCTGGCTAGAAAAAAAAATGTTGCTTTCTTAAGTTGAATCAATTTTATCTGTTCTGTCAAAACTATTTGGGCTTGTGAATGACCCTGTGCTGAAAGAAATTCCTTAATCATCTGGAACTTGGTACAGCAGCTTTTGTTCAGCTATCAATCATTTCTACTGAGGGCAAGGAAACAAGAAGTCTGCTTGGCACTTATTTTAGTCAAAAATTACAGTTAAATCTGTACACATTCTGACTTCATTTCCCTTTCTGTAAATCAGCAAGAGTAAGAACCAAGCTTTTGCTTTTCCCAGCCTCTGCCATAGGTTACAATACTTAGGAAAGTACCAGAAGGAATAATAAGATTTCTGACAAGAAGCTCATTCCATTATGGCTAAATTACTTTGGTTGAGCCAGAATCATAAGACCAAGTTGAGCCACCAGCTGGGTACATTTCTTCAGTAGGAGCTTCTTTACATTTCAGATTTTCCCTGGAGCTCAGCTAGAAAAATCTCAAATAATTTGTGTACTCTTAATTCCTACTTCTTTCCCCCCCCACTCTGTTCTTTACCATTTTTATTCACTCTTTATCAATTCCTCATTTTCCCTATTTCCTTGCCTTCCTTGCTTTTTATTTTAAAATCTGTCTTTCTACTCTGGAAAGTCCCAAAGCATTTTCCGGCCTGCAGTTTTAAAGTTTGATTCCCCCATGAGTGCACATCCACTGGCAGAAGTTGAACGAATGGGATTATTCCCTCACGTCTGAAATGCAGCCACTTCTGAGGTAGAGCACTGCAGCCACTCTGTCTTCAGCATGTGCCTGGGTCTCTGGAGCGGGAATGAAGGATAACCTTTTCACCTGAAAGTACCTTTTTCAGGTAAGCTGAATATAACTTGGAATCAAGCCAGAACACCACAGTTAACACTTCTTTCTGAGCACAGCCTGGGATTATGACCAGAAATGTCAGACTATTCCTTTGATGTCTTTCTAATGGACCTCTAAATGGAAACTGCGAAAGTTTCATCTTCCTTTTATATGTGTGTGTATCAACTGTGTGTGTCTGTCTATGTGTCTGTACACTCCAAGATTTTGGAAGCATTTCAAACAACCAGCAGGGAATGCTTTCACAATGGCAATCTTTTTAGTTCATCCATGTTCTAGTGGATCTCATCATATTTGCAATGCTTTCTAATACCTCTGAGGAAAATCAAATAAATCTGTGTGGTACAGCCCCAGTAAGGGCTTCCTTCTCACAGTGTTCCGAAGTGAGATATTGTTATTTTGATGATGTGACAGTAGACACACTGTACCTCCATCTCCTCTTTAGGGCTCTTTTGCTGGTCATGGATTGTTTCTACAATTCAGTCTGGCTAAAACTCATTTAAATATCAATAAATCTACCTGTTCCCTATGTTTGTTAATGCTTTCTATTCTACACACCCAATTCCCTTGCCCTTGTGCAAGCTCTCTGTGTCCTTAGCATTACCTGCAATTATGTCTGCAGAAGTTCAGCTTCAGAGAGAATTTTTCTGCCTCCTACCTGAAGCTTCACCATAGCCAAGACAATGAGATGAAGTCCTTTAAGTTTACAGAAGAGACATGTACAGGTCAAGACTGAAGTAAACTCAGGGAAGATGCCACTTTAGATCTCAAGATTGGATGCCTTACTTGGATTAAAAGATGCCACTTCCATGCCTTGTACTGTCTTGCTGAATCATGGGATCAAGCCACCATCTCATGCATACCTTGAGTGACACTGGTGAAAAAAAGAAAGAAATCTTTGAGGTTCTACAAGTTTTTTCCTGCGATTTTATGGTGAGGTGTTTTTGCTAAACCAAAGCAGAACATCTCCATATCTGACTTTCTGAAATTCATATAAAGTTTGCCACAGACAACCACTAGAGAGAGAGTAAAGTCTTTTTTGGGAGCAGCAGTTACCTTTAAATGGGAAACATCAGCAGCAAGATTGTGACAATTAATTTTTCTTTTCCTGTGTGAGTTAGAACATTGAGATTCTGGATTTCTGACCCAACTGCAAGAATCAGGAAAATCCTAGCATAGTTTTCCAGGCTTTTTTTTCCTCCCTGTATCGCATAAAGAGTAGAGAAATAAATCTATCTTTTCTATGTCCATTGGATTGACTTTTATATTAAACTAATTGTTGTCTACTTCATTTGATCTCCAAAGGGTGCAGGAAAATGTAGTTAATTGGTTTAAAACTCTTGTAAATAAGGACCCCTAACAGTGGCTGAGGTATAAAAAGGACAAGAAAAATTTGTTGCTTTTCCACTTTCATCAGCATAGTAGCATGTTTACTACTGACAAAAGACACAAAACAGCAAAAGCAAATCTGGCATCAACAGAGGGAACAATACCGGGTGAGTCAGAGCCTTATGTTTCCTTAGATCTGTCAAACACACCCTTGTGTGTCTGTGTGCACATGAATAAATACATATATATGCAAAAATATGTAATGGCCTGTCTGTTATGTGTTTGTATACATTTGAATCAGGTGTAAACACCAAAGAAGTGAGAGTGCATTTGCATATTCAGGTGCACTTATTTCTTGAAAAGCCACCAAAACCCTCCTCCCTTTCTATGTTCATGTTTCCACACTTAAATCTACAGTGCTATTCTTTTTCCTTCTTTTTTTTTTTTTTTTTTTTTTTTTTTAAAGTGCAATCAAGGAAGAGAATTGTTCCAATTTTCTTCAGCTGCTTATGTTAATTCCTGCAATGATTTCTTTCTTCGAAGTGTCCGTAAGGAGGTGTCTCTCAAGCGTGTAGTCCCTCACTGAGTTACCACCAGGGTTCTGTATTTGAGGAAGGTGTAACACAGAATTAATCCAGCTCTGTCCTGACCCACCAGAGACATGAAAAGGAGCAGAACTATGGTTATGTGATCTCTTAATGTGCTACAGGTATTAAAACACAAATAAATTGTCAGGTTGCATAGAGAAAGAGGTAACTCAAATAAAGCATTCCTGCATCACAAACACTAAGTATTTAATTTGCTGCATGAATTTTAAGTACATTCTTCCATGGTCTATTTCCACTGAAGTCAAAAGTAAATCTTTCACACTCTTCTGTATTTCTCATCATGTGAAAAATCTCATTGAATTCATAGGATGTACATGAGCAAATATTTAAGCTTCTACACATACTTTCTTAGCAGGATCAAAGCCTAAGGTCAAATCTCATTTCCAAAAAAGCTTCTTGCCTTGCAAATTAAAGCAGATTTAGTGTAAAAGAAATTCTCATTATGGCCCTCTCTTTCCATTCAGCCATGAAATAACCCATATCTCTTGGAAAAAAATAGGTTTTGGGCACAAAAATCTTCCAGAAGAAGGAAGATGAGGAACACAAGCCTGTGTGAGATCTTGTTTGTCTCAAGACAAGACAATGAATCTGTGATTTCTTAATAATGGTGTAAAACGCTATATTTTAAGTACATACACCTACAAACTCTTAATCAAAACATTTTCCTACTATACATAATTTGTTTTTCTGTCTATAAGATGTCACCTTAAGCTGATGCTCTAAACGAAGCATTTCTGTTCTGAAAAATGCTCAATATTTGAGCCAGTTTTGTCTCGTCATATTCACCTCCTGCCTTCCATATTTTTGGAGAGGGTTTTTTCCCAGGGTTACCTGTGAAAACTCTTTCATGCTTTTGGCATGAGGATTTCCTGGTATGAAGTGTGTTTTGGGTAGCACAGGAAGGAACTGTTACCCCCATTTTCATCAAGTTGCATCAGCCTTGGGGCTAGTACCTGCAGGTTGCTCCTTTGCCAGTAAATTATTGTCAGTACAATGGAATCAGACGCCAAAATTATCTGTTTATAGAAATAAATAATTAGAGCAGCCCTTGACATCTTTTGGCATGGACCAGCTTGCACTCACCCCCTTCAAACAGTGAGTGCTATGATTGGTCTCAGCACTATTCCAGAGGAGCAGAAGAGTGAGATCAGTCTATTTTGAAAGATAAAAGACATGAAAAAATGTGTCCAGAGAGGAAGTTCTGGCAGTTTCAGTTTACTGGGAGAGACTTTGCTTTAAATTCCATCAAAATGGAATGATCCTCAGACTGTCTGCCAGAGGGGGCTTTGCCTTCACTGCTCCCAAACACTGCTCAATCCCCATGTGCAAGTCAGATCCCAGCCATGGCTTTGCTGGGGAAGGCCCAGGGTGGATTTTGAGGACAGGCAGACATGCAGGAGTCTCTGTATACACACATGGATGCAAAGATATTTACATAAATATGTCCTTATCCAGAATGCAATTTTAGAGTGCAAGCATGATGCAAACAAATAGAAGAAAAATGAAAAATTTCTTGACATTCACATTTGTTTGGGGCATAGGGGGTGTTAGAATGAGAAAAATAACTGCATTTGAATTCATAAATTCAAACAGCATTTTGTTGGAGTGTTTTTCTGGTTATAGGCAAACTAAGTACATGAATTCATATCCTTCACTGAGCAATATCTATACAGTTACCGTAGAGCAATTTTGTCTTCAGATTAGTTAGGGGTAATTCTATTTTGGTTTATAAAGTCAATGAAGCATAACATTGTCATAGGATAGTGGTCTCCCACTGCTACCTCGTTTAAGCAATCAAGCAAAAAATAAAGCATATGTTACACCTTGTAATGTATTTCTCATTCTTGTATCCTTACACTATTTTCATCGTCATAATGAGCCAGTATGCCTTTATCTGCTTGGACTTTTTATATAAGTTATCTTCTCTCTAAGGTTTACAAATTAATAATTTAATCAACAGCCATGTACTATATATTATTTTTTCACCCAGGAGCACAGCCTTCTTGAGTTACAGTCCACAGAAGATGGTTCAGCTACAAGAGGAATGGCCTACATCTGACAGCAAGCTTGGGCTGCTGCTCGTGTCACCTGCCTGGTCCATGCTGTGTTAGGTGAGCCTCAGTCGCTGTGCTCTTCTCAAAAGTGTGACTTCCACAGACTGTTTCTGACACACATGAGGGCAGGAAGGCACCTGAGGCTCGTGTTCAGCAGGAATCCAGGGAAATAGCATGTGACTCTTGTAGAAAATGAGAAATGAGATCAACCCTTCTCCCACCTGACTGAAAAAATGCGAGGGCAGGTTTATGCTTAAAGTATTTGATGCAGATCAAAATGACTGTGCTGAATCCTTGGTTTAGCCCTGTGAGACTTTGGGTGAGAGACTGATTCAGAAGCACTTAGGCTGATGCTAAAACATGCCAAAACCTATGAAAATTTCTAAAAGTCTAAAAAGCCAAAAAAATTCTAAAACCCTAGAAGCCATTAGGAGTTATGGTCTTTGTTAGTTCTCTTTTGCTTTATTACCATTCAGAAATAATTGCAAGGTGACAAAAATAATATTTTTTCTCTCTCTCTCTGCTTTTTCTATCTAGATGGAAAACATCATTGCTGACACACTTTATGCTACTACACATTCATATTAATCTCTCTCATAAGCAGCTCAGAAAGATGTTGCTGAGTCAGTATAACCAAATAATAGGAATCTACATTCACAGTTTCAAAGTGAAGATGTGGAGTCTCAGTTAAGTTTCTTAAACATCAACACCTCTAATGAAATTCTAAATACCTTACAGTGTTCTATTTCTCCTCCACCCATGAGTGCAGAAGGGTATAAAACCCATCTATGTCCTGCATCACAGATGCCACCCTGCTGGTGTTTCATCCATCCTTGGTCTTTTGAAATGGCACCAAATGTCACTGCAGTCAGTCCGTGGTGTACTCTCAATTTGTTCATCAGTAAAAACAGTTAGATAGAACCTTTTTCCTGAACTTTTAATATAATCTGCCTTTGTTACTCTCTTCTGGTGGTGTCATTAGTGTGTTATTTTTTCACAGATTGCTTTAAAATCTGTGTTTAGGGCTATATGTCCTGACTTTATCTTGAAAGCCTTAAGGAGAATAAAATTACAAAATTTTGCTGTGAGGTGGTGAGTCCCTGGACAGGTTGCCCAGAGAAGCTGTGGCTGCTCCATCCCTGGAAGTGTCCAAGGCCAGGTTGGATGGGTCTTGGAGCAGCCTGGGACAGTGGAAGGTGTCCCTTCCCATGGCAGGGGTTGGAATGAGATGAGCTTTCAGGTTTCTTCCAAACCAAACCCTTCTGTGATGCTTGCCCTACGCTGTGGTACAGTGGCAATAGTAGTAGATATGCTGCTGGAATTATTATTATTTTTTTTTAATCTTAGATGGAATTGGGGAACCTGGGAAACTGAAATGCCATTTGAAGTTTTGTGCTGTAAATGGAATGAACTTTTGTTTTATGTTTTATACAGCATGTTGCACATAAAAAACTTTACCCATGACCAGTACCCTTAAGGAGGGGAGAGAGAAGGCTGATGAAAGAAACACTGAGTTGTTGCAAATTATTTTTTTATTTCAGTAGGAAATAGAAGAGGCACATTTCAGTTCTCCAAGTCCAGTCTGCAAAATTCTTATTCCTTAAAGCTGCACCAGGATGTGAGGAGTGCATGGGAATTAACAACCTGATAAACTTCAGAAATGTTCCTTCTTTGATTAAGGATCTGGTCCAGATGATCATCCGAGATTTCTTGCAACCTAAATGGTTCTATGACTTAATTATTTTTATTTCTCCACTTGGGAGCCCTGTAGTGAATTACCATTTATGTGGTACTGATGATCTAGAGCCTGAGCCTAGAAACAAAACAAAGACTCAGTCAAATTAACTGCAGCATTTAGATGAAAAAAAATCCTTTGTCAAGTTCACTGTTTTCTTTGTACATCTACAACAGAATTGCCATATTTTGATCCCCTTTTCAGCCAAGAGCTCAATGGAAGTCAATGTAACTCCAAGCTGTATTACAAAGGTTTTAACTCAGTTTCCAAGGCTAACTATACATGCAAGTCACAGACTCCCGATTTTATACTGAGAAACCCAAGATTTTTTTTTCTCTGTCAGAAGCTGGGACACTAATCCTGAAAAAAGAAAAAAAAGTATTGATCCCATACCTATTAATTTAAAAATATGTGGTTTTGAACTCAAGCTGGCTTTGAGGAAGCTGTAATGAATACGAGTCACGATCCAGCATACTTTACTTCTTTTGACTAATGCCCTTTTCCATAGGAACTGTGAAAGGGAAAAAAATATCTTCTTTTGCCGTTATTCTTTCTTATTTATATACACACTCTGGGGCAAATGACTTTCCTGTCACTGGAGGGACATCAAAAAGGAAAGCAGTTGCAAATTTCTCACAGAGCTGAACTTCCTGGAATACTTTACTTGGCTTCCAGAAAATATTATTAAAAAAAGTGGTTTCTTAGTTTCACTTGCTCCTTGAGGCAGGTGGAACTGAGAAATAGCTAAAGGGTGGTTCCATAAGTAAGGAATTGTCTAGAGTATTTTATCTTGATTTTTTTAAGTATTCAGATCTGTCTTTTCAGACTTGTTTACTATTAGTTGGACTTCCTGCTGATATTTTTAATATATTTTTTAATTGCTGCTTGAAACAACATAAATGAGAATCATTTTCAAGAAATTATTAACGGTCTTTTTTTTTTTTTTTTTAAATTGGGTATTTTGAGATCAACATTTTGAGTTCATCAGAAAATCTTAGGTGCCTAAGAGGTCTTCAGAATTTAAATGTGTTTGGCTTGCTGCTAATTTTTATTCATAATCAGGGGATGGGAGAGGGATTTTTACTTGTTTCTATTTCATCCCTTGAACATTATCATCAGACATGATTCAGCACCTATTGTGTGGCAATTCAAGTGGTGAAAATCTATTCAATATTGGTTATAATAGATCACTACTAAACTGAGTGAGATTTTTTACCCCAAAAGGTTTTATAAAGTTAATACTAGCTAGAAAATGACAATATTAAACAGTGAAAATGTCTACAGCAGACATAAACATTTATCTCATAGATTGAAACATGATTTCAGGTAAAACCTTCTCTGCTGTTATTGAGCCTTAGTTTTAAAAAAGTAAATGTTCTGATTGGGGGTAATGCTCTCCAATGCTGTTTAATAATTTGAAAAAAAAAGACATAAGAAAATAATAATAAAGGAATTCTGCAAAATTTTGCCTGGAAATATATTTATTTCTGTTCTGGAAGATTATTGCATGGCCTTACGGGAGCAATGAGATGGGCACTTCTGGAGTCCCATGCACCCTTTGGAACAGATCACATTTTCCACAGAGTATTAAAACCTTACTTCCTGATAAGTGGTGATGGGATTTCTGTAGCTTCTCAGAAGATAAAATCCAGCTCTTTTGTAAGTTTGGACTTTTGTATTTGGATCATATAATAAGGTTTTTGTGCAGACCCCTGCAAAGCTTGGGGTTGTTTACTCTCTCACTTCAATAGTGTTTGAATATAATACCTTATCCCGTCTTTTTTCCATCAATAATTTCAGCCTTGCCCTAGACCAGTAGACCACCTTCAAATAATTTTTGGCTTTAGTGTCCAAGTAACAAAGAAGGAAGAGTTCTTTTATTCCTGAAGGATATATATATATATATATACTAGTCTGCTAGAAATATATATGTGTGCGCATATCTATCTATCTATCTATCTATCTAAAATACGATTGGTATTAGATAATACCACTGGTTTACTAGGTTTATATATATATATATGTATATATTTACACTGTACTGGAGTGCTGGTTCCATGCAGTTGAAGCAAGTCCTTTCTCAGCTATTGAAATTTGAAGTTCTATGCCTAACAGTAAAAATACTGTTTTTACAAAGGCATTCCTACTGCTGCGGAGTTTAATTCTACGTACAGACCATCTGTTTCTGTGTGGCAAAGTGTATTTTCTCCAACAGATCCTAAATGCCTTGTGAATGATCAAAGTGTTGACTAAAATTTATTACATGAAGCCAGTGTAGCTCTCTTTCCTCAGTGAGAGACCTTCAGAGAGGTTTATTAAGAGCATCTCTCAAGAAGAAGTAAGTCAGAGTTAGTACAGGGGGTTTAGAATTAAGGTATGGAACAACAGCAATTGTTCTTGGTCAATAATTTTTTCCCTGTGAGGGTGGTGAGGCCCTGGCAGAGGGTGCCCAGAGAAGCTGTGGCTGCCCCTGGATCCCTGGAAGCGTCCAAGGCCAGGGTGGATGAGACTTGGAAGATGGAAGATGTGGAAGGTGTCCCTGCCCGTGGCAGGTGACTGGAATGAGGTTATCTTTAAAACATCCCTTCCAATTCAAACTGTTCTATTGATTCTGTGTAGTTGAACTTCTGTGTATGTGACTTAGTTTCATTGAGTGCTGTCATGCTACTCCAAGCTAGTAAAAAATCCCACATGGTTTCCTACACCTTCACTGCTCTGCTGTAGCTGTTGCCACAGCACTAACTGTGTACACAAAACACACTACATTAGTGCACTTGCATTTGTATTCAGGACAAACTACTAGTTCTAACCTAATTTCCTTATAGCTGTTGCAGACCTCTACTTTAACTACAGCAGTATCCTGCCCTTGCCTTCACCTTACACAAGAAACACTAATTCGATAAAAACCCACATGTTTATTTTAGATTGGCAGACAAATTTTACTGGAAGCTGTTGCAAAGGCGCCAGGAAGGGTTTCTTTCCAAGGGTAACAAGCTGCCAGACAGCAGAAATTCAGTTTTGGTCCCTAAGATGCTGGAGCAATTGAGCCAGGCTCGAATCTCTCTAAGGCATCACTGCAACAATGTGAATATGAGAAGCCACAAAGGTGACCTAGAGCTGTCTTCTTCCTCCCATCTCTGGGGTGCAAAATTTTCTGCTGTTGCCTCTAGATGTGGTTTCTGCCAACTCTCTCTACATTTTCATCTTTGCCTACAGAAGTCTCCATGGAGGCTGGTAGAAAGGGATGGCTGGGCACTGAGAACTTGTCGTATTTACTACTTTATCTTGCCAGTCTGCAGGGGGAAAAAGTTGCTGTGAAAGGTGAATAGATGGAGCAGGAAAGTGTCTGACTTTGGAAGGGAACATTTAGTACAGAGATTTTCAGACTTTATAAAATTTCAGCTACAGCTCTCTTCTCCTCCCCATACACAGACAAAATCCAGCCAGCATCTCAACCAACCTTTCAGAACCTTTTTCTGGCTTGAGGCTAATTGCAGCTCTGCATTCTGGGAAATACAGAGGGTGTCCCAGCCATTGAAACTAAGTCTTAATTTGGACCCACTTTCCCTCCTTATGAAACTGGTGGTAATTTGGTACATGGGAGGGCTGCTTCTGTGAGCAAGAGACACGGCCCCCTCTCCATGCTCTTATACAACAAAGCTTGCATTTTTCATAGTGGATTAGAAAGTCTAGACATCTTATAAAATGTCAATGAACGTATGGATCTTCAGTGTGTATTTCTCAGGAGAGCTCTGCTTGTTTGCAATGCTGCTCTCCCCGCCCGATCAATACAGCCACAACAGCCTTCTGCATTTCCTGTCAGAAAACAGAACCCCGTGCACTGGATTTTTAATTTTTTTTCTTCTTTCCAAGGCAGTTAATAAAATAGTGTAGGTAGAGAAAACAGAGGGTGGGCGGGGAGTTGGATTGTATGCCGAGCACCCAGGGAAGTTGTGAATAAAGTGTTTTATTTTAATTATTATTACTAACCACGGAGGCACGATAAGAATTATCAGGAGAAAAATCATACCTGAGGGGTGAGACAAGGACTGGGGAAGAGAAGGGAAAGGAGGAGCAGCTGAGTGCAAGAACCCCCACGGGATGTGATTATCTCCTGATAACAACATCCCCAGACTTATTGCTATTATGAAATTTCATTTCTCCACTTTTTTAATATACACAGATACATATATAAATTATTTAGGTGAAGTATTTCAATTCCCTGCAAACCACGAGTTTGCATTAAAATGCTTCAACTGTGAGATTCTAAGGTATATTAATCTCTACTCTTTGAGGATATTGAGCAGTCCATCAGAATAAACTCTTCATCCTCCGCTGTTTTATGATATTATTACAATGTATTTTAGTTGGGGAATGGTGGGTGGAACAAGTTTTCAGAGAAATAGTCTTGTTTGGGTTCCATTTGGTTGCTGGAGGGGGAAAACTCCACATAAAATGACTCTGGCTTTTCAATAAGGCATCCTGATTTCTTCTTATTATTATTTTTTCCCCAGCACAGTTCTATTTCTTGTCCCCTTTTGAGATATCCCAAGTCCCCTCCCCATCTACTCTAATAACAGAAAGGGGATATTGCAGTCACAAGACACAGGGACCTCGAGGACTGCATTCAGCTGTGTGTTTTGTATGTTGAGTTTTCTAGCAATTATATATAAAAATGGGGACAGGTTTATGTTGTTACTGAAATAAATTTTACAATTTTACACTTGTGATTGAAAACTTTTTAGTGCTGAAAGATACTTTAAAAATCCACCTAATTTTTTGTTAGATGGGCCCAGATTGTGCTTGTTCTTTCTAATTTCATTTTAATTTTTCCAGAAGCTTTTATTTCAATTCAAGGCTCTGACTGCAGCTCATAGATTTCATTTTTGGTTAAAGTTCAAGGAATCAAGAAATGGTTTGTGTTGGAAGGGACCTTAAAGATCATCTCATTCCAGCCCCCTGCCATTGGAAGGGACACCTTCCACTAGAACAGATTTCTCAGGAATCACTGCAAATCAGAGGGATCACTTTGTTTCTTGGGTGAGCTTTAAAGCCCTTTGGATGTAGTGAAAAACTCTGCAGCAACTTTAACATGAGGGTTTGACAAATAACATAAGAAAGTGGAGAATATTTTTCTTCCCTACTCATTAAGTTCACAAATTCCTTTAATAATTCCTTCATTTGGTTGTTTTGGTTTTTTGCAATCCCAAAAATTCAACATCAGGGAAAACACTGTGGAGTTTAATGTGGTCAAAACCTCTGGTTCATAGAACACTCAAGATGCTGCACAGGATTATGTGAGCTAAATCTTTTTCTATAACGTTTGGCATTCTTTTTCTCTTTTCTTGTCCATATGTTCTTTGAGCTATTCTCCTTTTCTAAATTATTGCCTATGGAATTATTTGGGAAACAGAAATATTTGGGGGAAGGTATTATACTAAGCCAACACAGAGTTTAAGGAAATTTTAAGGCAGTATAAAAAAACATTGAATACTCTTAGATCTGTGGTTATAATTTTGATATGGTCTCCTTTCTGTTCTGTTCTGTTCTGTTCTGTTTCTGCTCTGTTTTGCTATGAAATGATTTGCAGAAGGGAAAATTCAGACTGGGAAAGAGAAATTCTACACTCTGATGAAGACAATACTGATTCTTACTTTAGTTTCTGCATTTGCTGTAATTTCACTGCTCGATTTGTGTGTTGTTTTGATGCTTTTTATTTCTGCTGATATCTCTGGAGCAATGCCTGATATACATTTGTTCAGGCAAAATCCCAAGGCAGAATTAATCTCATTGTTCCCCTTCACTAATGTAGCACACAGGCATAAAAAGTGAACTGAAGACAATGTTTCCTAGACTTTTTTAAATTTACTTGAATAATTTTCCGAGAAAGGAACCCAACACTACTCCACTTTCAGTTAAATGAACACTATCTTTCAGCTGTATAGATCACGATACAATTGCAACCTATGGACTCACTGATCTTAGTTGCTCTGACATCCCTAAGAAAATCTTACACCACTAAAAAGTAAAGATAATACTACAGATCCTCGTCTTACATAACCTTCTTTAGCTCAGTTGAAACCAAAGGAATTATATTTATTCCTTCTTCCCTGGTGATGCTCTTGCTCAGGATCAGCATCACAAGCCTGATGGGTATATACAGACAAAACAAAAAGATATAGAAGTTAAAAATAAATAAACACATAGATGCATACATATATATGTATAGATATACACATTTTTAAGCGTATGCTCAGGAATAAAGTTGTAGAAGATTCAAGATTTCAGGAAACGCCATAATTTCGGATATGAAGGGAGGAGGCCAGGCTTCTGAAACCCAGTCTGGGTGGATGGTCTGAGAGCAGTCACCCCTCTGCCTGTGAGCCTCAGAGAGTTTTGCAGCAGAAGGGTGATACAATGGATGTTTTGCTGTTTCCAAGCTCTAAGTGATCTGCTCTGATTTGTTCCACTTAGTGCTGAATCACTGAGGGTTCTTGTTTAAAAGGCAACAATAAGGTTTAGAAAAAAAAAAGTTGAAAACCTTAAGGGTTCAGATTGCAACAGATTTTTGGAACATGATGTTGTTTGGATAGAAGCCCTAGCAGAGACACCAAACAGGTACATTGTCAAGTACCACAGAATCACAGAATCATTTTGATTGGAAAAGACCTCTGAGATCATTGAGTCCAAACTTTAAAAATTGGTGTAAAGTAAATATTAAAGTGCTATTATTTTAAGTATTTGATGGATATTCAAACATTTTGCTTTGTTAGAGCACAGAAACACTCAGTCCGAACACCACTAAAAGACTTGATATAATTTTGCCTCTATAAAAATGTTTCAAGTCAATTTGAAGCTGGACAGGGGAATGTTGTGACCATAAACTGATTTCCTTAAGAGGGTGTATCTAATTTTCAGGAGAAGAGGGATGCACATCACAGAGTTCAAAAGAATGCCACAAAACTGATCCTTGGGTTGGAAAACAAGCTCTGCGATATCAGGCTTAAGGAGCTCAACTCAGATTATCAAAGGGAGAGTGGAGAGGTGAGTTGATCACTGTGTAAGGTTCTTAGAAATGCTTGATAGCAGGGAGCTTGTCATCCCTGCTAACAAGGGCATAACAACATCCAGTGTCTGGAAGATGAAGCTTACATAAATACAGTTTATTTCAATAAGATGGAATTCCCTGGCACTGAGAGGATGTGGCTCACTGGCACCTGACCAGTGCAGAGCACTTGGCTTTCGGATTTTTTTAAAGTATAATTTGACCTCCGCTTACCCATATGTTTTGATTTAGGTATTGGAATAATTATTTGGTCTGTGACTGGGGCAGCAGCAGCAGGAGGAATCCAAATGCCTCACTTCAAGTACCTGGAAGGAATCCATGGTGATAGGTCTTTTGCATGTTCAGGAACAGCACAGTCTATATTTAGGCAATGCTTACAATTCCAATTCATGTTTCTGAATTTTAGCCTGATATGTGTTGTGAGAGAATTTTTTTGGGGGGAATATCTTGGCTGTTGATGATTTGCTTTCCTCTGAAATGTAAGAGGTTGTTTGCAACTGGAAATGTGATATAAAATAAAAAATTATTTTGATCCCTGTTCTCTACATATTTGCCATCTACACCGAACTGGGTGTTTTGAGTGAGATTTGTTCAGTTCTTATCAGTTCTTCAAGAATCTGACCTCCCTCAAGTCTATGGGGTTTTTAGCACTTAAACTCTTCTCCCAACACATTTTGTCTTCCGCTTGTCTGTGTTGAATTTCATCTGCCATTGTGTTGCCCAATTACCTACAGTAGTTTAGTAGGTCCACCTGGAGTTCCCACCAATCCTCTTGGGCCTGGATAACCTAAATAATTTTATGTCTGTGTCATAATAGCCATAAAATAATTCTGTGTCAAAACAATTTTGTAAATTGGTGTTTCAACATTTGTCCTGAGTGCAGCTGAACAAAACCCTTTGTGTATAGCTCCAGTCTTTGCGCCTCAAGGACTCCCCTATTATACACCTGTTCTTGACAGATTGAGGCCTAAAACAGGAGAGCTTAGTCACATATTAACCAGCAGGAAGAAAGTCTCTCCTTTTTATTAATGCCTGCCTATGAGTTCAGTGTTTGGAATGCAGTCCTACCTATAAATCAACATCAGAGACTACAACCCAGTGTGTTCAAGAGCTTTGTTTAAACATCAAAAGAAGAACACAGACAAGCGCTATGGTAGAAATATAACTAATCACTTGCAAATACATCTTTCCTGTCAGTAGGAGCTTAACCTTTTTGTTTAATGTTACTGCAGGAAAATGCACTTATTTACAGTCTATCTATTTTCTTTACAGCAATAGACAGGTTTGCTATGAAAAATGATCATATTTATTACTGCAATAACACAAAGAGGATTTTAGAAGTGTTCAGTTGCAGGAGATTTATGGAATCTTGGGAATTTCAAAGCTTCAAAATGATTAACAAGAACAAGAATTACTGAGATTGCTGAACATGTCTGGCCAGCCCATCACTTGATAAAACAACAGTTTATTAAAAATAAGAAATATATGTAGGACTTTTGCTCATTTGTTGACTGGTAATGAACACAACATGATTGCATGTGGCACATTGATTAGATCAAATTAACTTCACACTCTTCTCCTGGCTTTCTTAGCTCGTAGGGGACTCCACTAGGATTTAGCCATAGTGTGCAGAAAATCCTAGAATCTATAGACCATTCCCTTTAATTTGAATGCTGCAGATTATGGATAAAAGATTGGTCACTTCTAGGATTTAAGACTTCAAAGGAAAGGAAAATAAAGAGAGACACAGAGGGGAAAAATACAAACAAAGAGCTCCTGTGAGAAAGGGGAAATGCAGACTCCTACAAGATGTGGGGCTGGGTTCGATAGAGCTCCTGAATCTGATTTTCCACTTACACAAACTCCATTGAACTCAGTGGCATTACTTCTCTTTTACACATTGGGAAGAGAAAGCAGAATCAACCCCATTTTTCTACTGTAGCATAGTTCATTGCCAGCAAACACACACAAAAAAAAAAAAAGATCACAACATTCCAGATTTGCTTTCATCTTTTGGGCTTGATAGTGTTTCAGTCAATACAAGTTTGTCATTGATCAGCAGCACGTGCTTTGTCAGTGGGATCAGGACCTCTGTATTCCTTGTAATCTCTTCTGTAGATAACAAAAAGTGCTCTTCCCAAAGGTGTGGGTTCTAATGCAAAAATAAACTTTAAAAAAATGGTAGCACATTGGATACGGGGCCTTTCTTCATATGATAAAAGTTTTCTTAGCTCTGTCCAGATACAAACCTGTCGGAACCCAGAATGTCCCTTGGACACTCTTGGATGTTCCGGGCCCAGGTCAAAAGCATTTGAGACCCTGGAATACAGCCACAGACCCCTGTGGCTTTGAACCTGATCCATGGAACAATTTACCAACCTTGCAGGAAGAACAAGAAATCACAAAAAGTTTAGATATTATAGTACAAGTAGTCACAAAGTGAGAGGAAGAAATTTTGAGTGCTGTACAGGGGGGTTTTAGGCCTTGTACAGAGGGGTCTGGGTTTTGTACATGGGGGTCAGAGGCTCTAAGATGTAGGGACTTGGGTGTGCCCTGTCCTCTTTCCTTCTTCTTCCTAACCTCCATGTTCTTGGTGATGTTGGCATTCACAGATTGGTTTAGAGTAGAAAGTCACTGTTTAATATAGGTGATGGGCATTGGGGGAAAACTGTAAACATCTAATACGTAGTATAAGATATAAAAGAGGGCACCAGCCCCCTGGGCGTGGAGTGTGCCCTTGCCTGACTGCTGAACGGACCGCAGCAGCTCAGGGAGAAGTCTTTTAGATAACATGTAATAAACTACCTTGAGACCGGACAACAGAAGATTACTGAGTCTTTCTTTGGGGACACGGGTTGGAGGAGAGACTATACCACCTTCCCGGGCTCACCCCAACCAGGGGTGAGTTCCGAGACAAACCTTCCAGTGGGGTTGGTCAGCTTCAGAGTATTCAGCCCCAGGTGGGAAACTCTGGCTTGCATTGCACTGCCCACTTTGGAATCCAAGGTCTCACCATCTGTTGTTGTTTAACCCCTGTAGGAAGCTGCTCACTCACCTCCCCCCTGGTTCAAAGAGGGAGAGAATCAGAGAGGTAAAAATGAAGCATCTTGCTGGACAGTTTTATAGGTAAAAATCTGTGGGGAAAGGCAAAGAAAAATAAGGAATTCATTCCCCACTTTCTATGGGCAGAAAGGTGTTCAGCCATGTCTAGGGAAACAAGACTCCATCAGATGTAATGTCTGCTTGAGAAGACAAATGCCATAAAGCTGAACATTCCCCACCCTTCCTTCTTCTTCCCAGCAGCTTTTATTGCCAACCATGACACCATCTGCTCTGGAATATCCCTTTGGCCTATTGGGGTCATCTTTGCCCCCTCCCAACTCCTCCTGCACCCCCAGCCTCCTTTCTGGTTGGATGGGGTGAGGAACAGCAAGACTCTAACTCTGTGTAAGCCCTGTTTAGCAACCACAAAAATTAACACTATTGCCAGCACAAAACCCAAACACAGCCCCAGCTACTGTGAAGAACTTTACCCCAGCCAAAACAAGCATGACCTATCCCTTGTGTAGACACACAGCCAACAGCCCTGTGGTGATGCACCACAGGTGTCAGGACACATGATGGAGCTGCCTCCACTCTCCACATGCATTTATTCCTTTTCTCCATATCACTTTTGGCCTCAGTAGATATTTTTCTCCTATCCCTCAGGGGCTTTGTGTCACTCAATTTGGTCCTCTCACTTTAACCCCACTATGAGTCAAGAGCACTGGCTCCTTTCTAGAGGCTTTTTCACCATCTGAAGAGGAAATGGAGCCCAAATGCTGATGGCAGAAACCTCAACTTCACCTTGAACTCATGGCAAGAACTTCGGAGTGCTGTACTAATAAATTAGGCAGCAGCCATGTTCCTAAAGTCACTAGTTCCTGACTCTTCATATCCTTCCACCTCTGCTCCACTGTGCATCTCAAAAATGAACTGAAAAGCAAAATTATGACCTTCTATGGGCTTTTATTTCTCAGTTTGAGTTTTTTCTAGTATTTTGGCCTAGTAGCTGTTTATTCCCTATTCCTGTAGACCACTTCAGGCTTCAATTTAAATGAAAGCTGCCCTGACAAATATCACTGCCATGAATTGCCCCTGCCCTAATGTAAGCTACAGTGCTTTCATTTCCTGGAGTGCTAATGGTAAAAACACAGCACTAGTGAGCATCACAGGCTGTACAATACATTATAAATAAAGGTACATGCACTACAGTATTCAAGATAAAAGGTATTAAGCTTACTGTAGGGGTACTGTAAAATTTAGTGCTCAGTAGAATATGCTAGTAGTCCCTAAAACAGCAGTCAGATACTCACCAGGCACAAAGACAAAGCAAATTCAAGAAAGAGACTGTCAATAGCACAAGCTCTAGAAACCTTCAAAGGGTTCAGGTCTGATCTATTTGTTCTTATTCAGGTTTTTTTGGGGTTGTTTTTTTGTTTTGTTTGGGGTTGGTTTTTTTTGTTTTATTTTGTTTTGTTTTGTTTTGTTTTTGGTGAGCTGCACCTTTGAAATCGTGGTGTGGAAAAAAAAGAAGTATTGTGCAACGTGGAAAAAGTCGGCACCTGCAAACTCTGCAAAAGAGCTCTTGCTAAAACCATGCTGCTTGAGACCCTGTCAGGTTCAATAATGCTCACATAAACATACACCCTCCTTGGGCTGTAACCCCTCCTGCAGTTTTTGTTCTGGGTTGATGCAGTACCTGACCCTCCAGGATCCTGGGGAACCCAGTTTCCCAAGCTGAAACAGAAAATAAGTCTTGTCCGTGGCTTCACTTTATTGACTGCAAATTTTATGAAGTTCATCAAGGCCAAGTGCCGGTTCCTACACTTAGGTTGCAGCAGTCCCGTGCAGTGCTGCAGGCTGGGACAGAGTGCCTGGAAAGCTGGAGAAGGACCTGGGGGTGCTGGTGACAGCAGCTGAACATGGGCTGTACCTGGAGCTCTGTGGCCAGCAGGACCGGGCAGTGAGTGTCCCCTGTGCTGGGCACTGCTGGGGTCACCTCCAGGGCTATGCTCAGTCCTGAGCCCCTCGGTTCAGGGAGGCCATTGAGGGGCTGGAGTGTGTCCAGGGACGGGAACGGAGCTGGGGAAGGGTCTGGAGCACAGGTCTGAGGAGGAGCAGCTGAGGGAGCTGGGGGGGCTCAGCCTGGAGAAAAGGAGGCTCAGAGGGGACCTTCTGACTGTGCAACTCCCTTACAGGAGGGTGGATTCGGGTGGGGATTGATCTCTTCTTACGGGTACCAAGTGACAGGACAAAAGGAAACAGCCTCAAGTGGCATGAGGAGAAGTTTAGATTGGATAATCTCGTTACATGTGTGGGTTTTTACAGCAGAAAACAAAGTCCAGAGGCAGAGAACTTTTCTTCCAATAAACATACTTTGTCTCTGATGTTCTCTGATGTTCAGGTGCATAGCAGTAGCTATGTGAGCAAAGCACTTGCTTTTGAATTCCCATCCATGTAGCCTCATAGAATTTGGTTTTGCCAAAATATCAAGAGTTGCTGATCACTATCTGGACCCTCATATGCCATTATTTAACTCGAAATTTCATTTAAGTTACTGGAAATCTGCTATTTGCTTCACAGTACTCTGCACCCCTTCTGTCATGCCATTAAATCTTCAGGCCTATTCAGATGTATTATTCATACACTCATTGCTTCCAAATACAGAATATCAAATATAACTCAGCTGGGCCTCCATCCTGCAAAAAAATATACCTGTGTTATTCTCAGCCCCCAAGCAGAGAGGAAAAGCTGGAGAGAGTCCTTAGCCTTAAATTGTGCATGCCTGCTTGCAGGATCATGGCTCCTGTCAGTAAGGGCTGAAATAGCAAAGTATCTTGGTCTAATTTATCACTTCTTTATTATTCCCTTTAAAAATGTAAGTTGATTTTAAAATAAAAACATCCTTCTGAAGTGGAAAGTTCAAACATTTAACTTGAAAAAGAAAAGTCTATGCCAAGTCATTCAATGTTTCATCTTTTCTAAAGCTCTATTTCAATGAAACTATTAAAAAAATGTGATTGAATTTGGGTATATTTTTGTTCCTTCCAGGAAAATGCAGAATTGAATAGTTCCTGCCTCTGAACTGCTCAGCTACAAATTTGCACAAAGTCCAGAGGTTTACAATAGAAAAATAAGTATAAAATAAGGGAAAAAATAGACTAAGTGAGCCCAACCCATCCTTGTACAGTGGGGCCCAGTGCTACTTGAGAGCCCTCAGAACATCCAGGTCACCTAGAAGGATGACCAAGTGTGAAATGGGGTTACAGATACCCATTCCCTCAGGAGCAGCAGGTCAGCAGTTGGCATTTCAAGTGTCATTAAACAAAACACTCTGGAGCTGTGTCCAGCATATCTGCATGACCATCACTGTATTGGTTAACCTGCTCACTATACTCAGCTTGCAGAGCAGGATGTGGTCATGAGGTCATAGAATGGAATCATTTAGGCTGGAAAAGACCTTCAAGATCATTAAGTCCCCATAGATGGGGACATTAGGTCATGTTTAAAAGTGAAGGTTTCCAATAACTTGTACTCTCTGGCTGCTTGACCACTACTGTGTCAAATCCATTCTCCAGATTCCGCTGGCTTTTGGCTAAACAAAAACAGTGCCAGGGAGGTCACAGAGTGGAAGAAGTAGCTGAAAACTGAGGTGTAATTCTATAGGACCAAATAAATACAGAGCATTCCCAAAACATGAGATGTGACAGATCTGAGTACAAAGTGATCCTCAAAGATGGGGAGAAAGGATGGAACTCCAGATCTCTGAAAGCTTTTAACAGTAAAGCAAAAAAGAAATATACATATATACATGCACATGCTGTGCCTCGATTTTAATGATTAAAGGAAAATTCTACTCTTTTATTTATGTCCTTGAAGTTTTCCAATAACCAGTTCAGGACATGTGAGCTAAACATGCTTTCCAATGGCCTGTGTGCAGTGAGCCAAACTCCAGCTGAAAGCTGTGTGCTTAGACACTGATCAGATTAAGGACCTGCAACACTCAAGCTGGAGCCCTTCGAGTACAGACAGCGTGTTCAGAGGCAGGGGCCACTTGAACAATATGTGCCTGTGCATAAATCCACCTTCCACTTCTGCCTGACCATGGAGCAATTGCCCATCCATTGAGAACAGGGCATTCCCTGCCACTCCGATTACCTCCTTCCCCTGCAGCCACTGGAGCTCTCATGGATGCTTGAAAGGAGGCGCTGGTTTTATGTGAATCAGAGCTGATGGTGCAGAGGCCTTTGGGAAAAAATCAATTACTGTGTTAGGGCAGCGCCTGGTGCTGATGGAGATCTCTGCTGACAAAAGCCCTGCCCTCATAAGGTGCTCAGTGCTGGGTCCTCACTTTTCCTTTCACACCTTTCAGAACAGGGCATCCTGATGCAAACAGACCCAGCAGAGGCTTCAGCTGATCTGGCCTTTGGTGTAAATTCCTTGATTTACCCTGGCAATAACAGCACTTGGCATCAGGACATTAACTTGATTTTTTTGGAAATTGTCTGGGCCCAACATGCTTTGATAGACTCTGTTATAAGGAAAGCTATGCAATTGCTCATAAGCAACTAATTGTCTTCTTATGCAGATTTAGCCATTATTATATTTTTGTTTTGTTTTAATTGCTGATGATTCTCTTATTTGTGTTTATTTAGCTAAACTCCCTGATTGGAATATAAGGGCACTCTTGTGAGACTTTTGAAACGAAATCTGCAGTGGAGCAACAATAATTCAGCCCTAAGCCCTTTCCCATTAGTGACAATAAACACTGTAGCTAATCCTTAGCAGCACTAAAGGACGCTTGAGCTTGCAGACTGTCATATCCTCTCAACGTGTTCTCCAAGAAAAGGCGTGGGGGATAACAGCACAGTGCATCTCCTCCTAGTGGCAACGCAAGGGACATCACAAATTCACGGGATTCTACCACTGTGACAGGATGTCATTTCAATTGCCTTATTAACCATATGAAAAAATATATCACAACAGTGAGAAAACTTCTCAGTTATCTATATCTTACCCCTAAGGCTATTGTCATGAGCCAGTGGCATACTAAGGGAAGAGTACTAATTCAGTTGTCAGCTGCCTTGCCTATTAAACAGGAGGAAAAAAATACCAGCAACAAAATTGAAACAAGTAATAAGGGTAAGAGAAAGGTCTGGATACCCTTGTCCACTTGATTTCTTGAATTAAATAAATACAATTACTTCTCCTGTTTGCCCTGTCACATAGCATTGTACTTGGAGTATCATGCTGCCTTCTAATTGAGTATTTTCTCTGCTTAAAATGGTACATGAATTGCACTTTAAAAACGTAAGTGCTGGAATATTATACTCCAAGTTCATGACCTGCATTGTAAACCATAAGAGGATGAGCAATGATCAGCTGAACTAAAACATGTTCAGGGGCTGGAAAGAGCAGGCTCACTGCTAAGGATTAAGGAAGTCTGTTGGCTTCTCTGTAGATAATCTGGGTTGTTTGATTAGCCATAGACAAACTCTTCATGGCAGGAGGTGAACAGTCTCCAGGTGCTTGTTCTACAGAGATCAGAGAGTTTTCTAAGAAAAAGGCAATGACATGATTATGAGATGATTTTCTATGTCCCTGCTCTTTGTAGAGGCACTGCAGACAGGGCTCAATTTCCTTATTTTGGTTTCACTTGGGAGGACTTTGCAGCTCCCAAGGACACAGATCTGCAAACCCACTGCCAGACCAGACCACAGTGTGGTCTGAGGCATCACAAGATGCCTCAAATGTCCCTACATGACCATATTTAACCAACTGGAACCTACTGTAAAACCCAAATGTATAAAAAAAATTGTTAATATTAGTGGCTGGTAGTGTTTCACTCCAGTTTTGGAGTGTCACCGTTCTGGTGTCAGTAGTGGTGCTGGAGAAGTGTAAATCTTAAAAGTGTTCTTTTCAAAAGGTTTAATGTTTTTCTCTTTGCAATTTTGATGGCTAATATCATTTGAGACATTTGGGGAAGGTTCATTTTATGACTAAACTACCCAGTACACAATGCATCTGCCGAGCCAAGAGCAACTGTGGGTATCAGAAATGTCTTGGAATATGTGCCCAGAGAAGCTGTGGCTGCCCCATCCCTGGAAGTGTTCAAGGCTAAGTTGGATGGGTCTTTAAGCAGTCTGGTCTAGTGGAAGGTTTCTGCCCATGGCAGAGGAGTTGGAACGAAATTATATTTAAGGTGTCTTCCAACACAAGCTGTTCTATGACTCAATGAGCCCTCCTTGCCTTGAGTCACATCTCCAGAAGGAGTCAGGAATCCTGTAAGCTCATGGACCATAGGCTTAGGCAGCTGATGCATGTGTTGCTTCCCCAGCTTCTCTGAATCCACTTTGCCATCACCTTAACTGTCTTTTGTCATTTGCACTTCTGCCAAGGATATGTACAATTCTATACCTTTGTTTTGTTGGGATCTTACAGGGGTAAGTGACTACAAATTAAGGGTAAAAAGTCCTTTCAGAAGACAGAATAAGGTCATTCCATGCCTACAGGAAAAGGGTGGAACAATTTCTAGTTACATGAGCAGGACTTCTATTCTTTCCTAGGTACCAGCTAGTTGCAAAAAGTGCACTGTAAGTTAAGCAGGATGATAACTGGGGGAGGAAAATGTTCCAGTGAAGATTGTTGAATCTGTGACCATCAGAGGGCTGTTAATTAAAGTCCAGCTATGGAAAGAAGATATTCTTTCTCCAGATGGAGCTGTGGTCCTGGGTGATCTGCTCTAGGTGGCCCTCCTTGAGCAGGGAGAAGAGGGACCAGATGACTTCCAGAGGTCATTTCAATCTCAACCATTGTCTGATGGAGCAGGAGCTGGTTTGCAGGCCTCTGGCAGAAACAGTTCTAGGGCTCATGTACCTTCTTCACCACCTGAATCCCCTAAGAGTCTCATTTTTACTGAGCATTCTCTGCACCAGCTGTCCCTTTGTCTCATTTATTTGCAAGATCTTTTGGGTCCATCAAGCATCACAAAGCAGAGACCCCTCTGCCATGACCCAGCTGGTTTTCCCAGGGCACAGGTTCCAGGAGAAATCAGGATAGACCCTGCTGCAGCTGTCCCCAGGGGTAGAGAAAAAGCCTTCACACTGTTCATCCTACCAGTAGGAATGTTGCCTTTAGTCTTCACTGTGTTGTCATACTTAATAAAATCATAACAAATAAAAATATGGCACACATCCCACCCGCTGGATTGAAGATATTGGGAGGTGGGATAATTGGTATTTCCAGGGAGCAGGAAGCCAGTCTGGATGGTTCTGTTCACATTATACCATGGTAATGTCACTATCATTCAGAGTACTGATATCCTGTAACATCAGCCTAAACAAACTCACAGCTGTGAAAATAAGTTTAAAACCTCTCCATGGAGATACTTCACTGAATAGTTGTTCTTAGTATTCATGAGGAGAAATATTTATTTGGGTGAAAACATAGATCCAGTTCCTTTCAGTAAATTATTACAGACAATGCAGAGTCAAAAGGGCATCTTTTTTCTCCTTTTTTAAAAAAAAATTATTTGTAGCAAGCCTTCAGCAATTTGTAATTAGATCTTTCATGCTGAGAGAAAAAAAAAAGGCAGAAAGAGAGGGGAGAGAGAACCATATTTCTGCAAAATCATTAGTACTTTTGGCAGCAGAAGGCTGGATCCTCAGCTGGTGTAAATTGGAGGTAGCTGCAGTGAAGGCAACAGGGAGATGCTGATTGACACCATGGTTATCATTCCCACAGGAGCCAAGTCTGGAGCAGCAGCAAAGGGTGGTGAGCCTGCTTAGATCAGACATTAGAATGTTTGAGGCAAAGATGGAGATGAGAGAATAAGAGGGAGAGCAGAGCAGGGTACAAACTTGTGGAGTTCTGGAGAAATCAGGCCTGTGGACAGGCAGGAGAAAATGGAGAGGAAGGGAAGGGAAGGATTGAGAAATCTGATCATCACAAAAGCCTACTAGAAATCTAAATGAAGGGGCAGGAAAGACATGAGGGTATTGAAAGAGGAAATTTAATTTTTCGAGCTACTCAGAATTTAATAACAGGTGGTTGAAAGAGTATTGGGGAGAGATAAATAATTTTAAGCCTTCCAATAATCAATTACTGAATAGATCAGTTAATTTAACAAGGGCTAAAAGACCCTTTTTATATTTATTGCACCAATACAGTATCTTCTGGCAGTTCTGGTTTTATCCATAAAACTGAGTCAGAAAAAGCAGTCCAACAATTTCTCTGAACCTCTCAAGTGGGACAGAGAAGGGTTGCAATTATTTAGATGCTGAAATCTTTGGTGGTGGGGGAATGGTCATTGACCACACTGTTACTGAAGAATGTCTCATATCTACATGGTTGTATACATATTAATCTTCAGAGCAGTGTGTGAAGCAGATCCCATGCACTGGAACTCAATGAAAGTGGAATGAGTCATGTCCTGGGTCTGTTAAAGCTCTGCATTTTTCATGACAAAGGCTTATCCACAGCCAGGTGTTAATGAAATCTCCAGTTTCTGTACAACAGAACCACCACTGTTTGTTTCTGTTTCTTCGGGACAAATTACCTACTTGGTACTGATGCCTTGTGAAGGTTGACTTAGAACAGAGACTAGACAGAGCTAAAGAATAAAGTAGGTATTTATTAAGAGGATTTAATAAATCTACTTTGGGTAGCACAACTCAAAATGGTTACAAAAATGGACAACCGGAGGTCTCACACTTTTATAAATTTTGTTTTTTTAGCATATTGGAGTTAATTGTCTAATTACAGCTTTAGTTTATGAAGTTCCATCTTTCTTATTTTCTTTCTTCATTCTACTGTTGTTTATGCTCTTGGGCTTGAGACCTGGATCAGCTGTCTTTGGGTTCTTAGTTAGAGAAGGAATTGTTTTGTCTACTTATTCTGTGAAGAGAGCTTACTGTCCCCTAATATGGAGCCTAGACTTACACACTCAAGCAGAACAGAATCTGAAAAATATAAAAGCTAAAACCTGAGGCATCAGTACCATTCCCAGAGAGTTAGATTAATTTAAATTGTCCTTCATCTCTGTCCCTGTGCTTTGCTTCACACTTCATTGAGACTTCAGTAGCAAAAGGGCTTTTCTTTCAAGACAGGGCTCTACGGCTTGCAGGGAACTGCAGCATCCCAAGACTGCTAAAACTCTCCTTGACCAGTTGATTTGGCAGCCTTTTACTAGGACTTTGTAAAAGATAACCCTTCACCCCAGTTAGTCATCTGGATTTTCTACCATGGTCTGTGGAGGCAAATCTCTCTAGAAGGTTCTTCATCCTCCTGTTGATGTTCCTGTTCTCCAGTGTGTCCCAGTCTCATCTATATTTACCTTACAGTTAAAATCCTCATTTTTCAGGGGGAAAAAGGGAATTTTGCTTTTGAGAAGTAAGCCTTTGTGTGTCACACACATATTTACTTCCCAGCCTACACAAGCCTGTCTTGGAATACCCAGTTCCCACTTTGAACTCTTCCCATTTACAAGCTGTAGTCTGTGTTCTCTAAACATCCTCCTGGATTTTCTACAAGTAAATTATTTCTAAAAATTAGACTATCAGTCCCTCTGTCCATCTGCCTCATTCATCTTCTTCCCAGCTTATTTTTTTGAGGTTCTTTTTGCTGTTATATCCCTGTGCTTTTCTCAGGGAAAAAAACAAGCCAAACTGCCTGCAGGTTAAATTGCCTGGAATACTTGGGTGAACAACAGGTCTGAGGACATGGAAAACATTTTTTGCTTAAAAATATTGAGCAAATGTCTGTGGGAAAAGTCTGGTGGTGTGACCATCTGTGTATTGACATATGTTTGCTGTGGAAGGCTGAATCCAGCACTCAGTGCTTCAGTGGGAATCTCGAGTGCCCAGAGTGAGGAGGGCTCAGCCCTCTGTGCCTTGTACAGGTCTGAGTCACACAGCATGACCTAAACATCTGCACAGGTGGGACAGAAACTCCAGAGGACATGGAGTGAGTTCTGCTTGGAGCAATCAGTGATTCCTTCTAAAAAATAAGAGAAAAACTTCAACCAGGTAAAAAAACCTAAATACAGTGATTATCCTATAATACCAGTAATAAAAACTTTGCAATCTGAGGAGTGAAAAGTCTCATTTTGTCCATGAAAGAAGATTGCAGCTTCCTTCAGAACATTACAAAGCATTGAAATTTAGAGTCAACATTTCCTTTTCATTGAGCAACCACTTTAAATCAACTTGGCGTGTAATCCAACAGAATTTATGGGTTTGAGAGGGGCAGAAAAATTAAGGTTTTGCTTTAATGTGTCTGGGGAAAGTCATGGACTGTGTAGCTGCATCTTTGAAAGGCTTCACATCACCATTAAAACAAAAGGAGTTACTTAATTTTTCTTCATCTAATTACTGTTTTATGCTGCACTGTGGCATGAAACTTTCCAAGCCATTGTGCCAGAATTAACATCTTTCTCACAGCCAGTTTTGCCTTGACGGTTTATAACAAAACAAAGTGGGCTTTGTGAAGGCCCAGGTTACCCTTAAAACACTGGATTTTGATGCAAGAAGCATCAAGAAAGGTGTCTTTCACTGTAATGTGTGTCTTTGCCTGTCTGAGACTGGAATTACAATAGGTGAAACTGCACAGTGAAACCATACATTAATGGGTCATGTATATTAAGCAATTTAATCCAGCCCAGCACACGAAGGAGATGAACCTGTTGGGGCAAATCTAGAGGAGTCCACCCAGTTGATAGAGAGGTGGAGAACTTCTGCTATGAGTAAAAGCTGGGAGAATTGAGTCCTTCCAACCCAAACCATTCTATGATTCTATGAGTTACTGAATTTCCTCCGCTTATTTGAAAGATATTTGCTCTGAACTCAAAAGAAAACACTAAAAGAGAAAAAATAAGATGTTCTGGTCTGTGGTTTGTTGAGTTTTTTAAACTCCAATATGTGTTTTTAATTATCTGTGTTGAAACAATCATAGAGATTTTCCTAATTGTAGCTTTCAGTTTTAATAAATAAAAGCCTTTTTTTGTCATGGCTTTTTGCAAACAAATTTACCAAAGTATTTTATTAAAAATATGGGTGTGAAAAGTCATGTGAAGGAGGTTCAAAGGCAGGGAATGGGTGGCTGGAAGTCCTTTTTTGAAAAGTCAAAAAGAATAAAAAAAATTTCACATTCTGCCTAGAAGTTTCCCAGAGAGTATGGCATTTTTCAGGATTGTTCCAACTGCTCTAATGATCTGGTTTCTTTACCCAGTTCCAGGACATCTGACTGGGTTCATGTGCCTATTTTCAATCTTAAATTTCTTCACTGGGGCTCCTCCTTGGGAATTCTGTTAAGACTGTAGGAGGTAAATCTCACAGGAACCACAAATGCTGTGTGTAGAGGAAGCCCTGTGACATTTAAATTGCCTCTCTTGAGTCATGGTGTCTTCCCCAAGTAAGGAAAAAGGGCATTGCCCTTCCCTTCTTTTTTTCATCTAGGAGTTTGGAGTCATTCATTTTGGAATAATAAGGAAAAGGGAACTCTGGATGTTGCTGGGGTATTTGTTTGGCTGTCACTTCACTGTGATCCATGGGACCAGAACAGGGATATTTTGGTGTTTGGAAGGGTAGGGTAATTTCAAAAAGGCTTGAAATTTTAGCCACATATTTCAGCAGTGAACAGCCTCTGGAAATTCCCAGTAAGGCATGTAATGAGAAAAAGGTATTATCCAAACACTACTGATTTCAGTATGTTAAATTTCATTATGTTAATTTCAGTTAAATTAATTCCTTTGTAGATGTCCTCATATCCCTGTCCTGGTCAAAGGGATTTATTAACTGAGCACAGAAGCATGGAGAATCTCATGGCAAGAGTATATTTTTGAAAATTTGCTGATATGTTTTCTCAGAGGAAATTATGGGGAGATACACCTGTTTGGGAAGGGGGATGGTGGACATAAACTCTAAATTTTCATAGCTGATACTTTTGAAAATATTATGTCCAGTCTGTTCTTTGAGCACCATATTTTTTCCCTGACATCACAAATTTTTTATCAAAAGATTTGCATCAAAAAAGAAAAAGTGTTTTCTGCTGGTCTAGGCAATTTACTGTGCCAGAAGCTAATGAGACATGAATAAGGCCAGAAATGCAGATCCTTACACTTCTTTAAACTGTCCACCTTATAGCTGCTTCTGATTTTTCTTCAGATATCAGCACAACTTCACTGTGCTGTCAAAGCTTGTATAGGATCACATGGCTAAGCCCCAGCAAAAATCCCTTATTTCTTTCCTGTCTTTATTCTGGTCTAAATGGATGGCTCTGAGTCTGAAAAATAAACTCTTCTTTCCGTAATAGCAAAAAAAACCCTTTTCTTCTTTCCCTTCCCATCTTGTAATAACATATTAAGGGAACAAACAAAATCCAAACCTGCAAAACTCCTCATGACTAGCATCTACTTTTTGAAAGTTATATAGTTATTCATTTGTTTGGTTGTTTTCTGCAGTATATTTCCTCAATCACCAGCCAGACCATGGATTTCTCCCAACAAACAAGAAGAAATGTATTTAAACAGTCATTTTCCCTGTTCTGACACACTGCAGGAGAGTTCAGTGATTAGGGAGGGGCAGGAAAATGTGGTCAGATAAGACAGGAAAAAAGCATGAATCCTTTTGGGGCAGCTGATGTTCATATCCTTTGTGAAATCGGGATCGATGAACTAGTCCAAAAACAATTCCACCCAGAGTAGCTAAATTAACATGCTTGTGAAAAATATTCCAAATGCATTTTGGTAAGGAAAAAAAAAAATCTATATAAATGGGAGAATTAAAAAGGAAAATGCCCTTGTCTTTTAGGTTAGCAGCACTACTCATTTTTTCCTACTAGAAAATTTCTAGAAAGTCTAAATTTATCATTTCAAGTATGAACGTATGAAACAAGATCAGATATTTGGCTACACATACTCATGCAAATCTCTAACAAGTCTATGGATGTGCATCCATTCATTTTATTTATTTATTGTTATTTAGCCTTACATTTGGAAAAGAATCATAAATTCACTTATATTGGAAAAGACTTCTAAGATCACCAAGACCAACCTTCATATAAAGTACATAAAACTATAAAAGCATTCTAGGACCAAAATAGTGAAGATTAATCTTCTCCTTGCCCTGGGACATGGGGAGGTGTTTTCTGTACTGAGATCAGTTTTGCTATCAACAGGATGCAGTATTTCCATAAAAATAAATTAAAAACAAATTCCTGTAGTGATGGGATAAACTCAGACCAGAACAGTTCCTTATTCTCCTGGTATCCATAACTGCAATTCACAGAGTTTATGATAATGATAAATTATATGAATTAAAATTGATAAAATACATACTGGAAGTGTGGAAAGGCCTCTCAAAGTCATGACCTGATAATACTAATTAATTGTATTAAATTGTATTGTGTCACCCTGTTCTTTTGAGAGTTTTAAAGTTTTTCTAAAAGTTTTCTATGACTTCTGATGTTTACATATTTCTGCTGAATTTTCTCACACTGTTCATGTAAATAATGATTATTTTACATTCTTCTTTGTGAGTGGAGAGAATCAATGGGCTGTTAGTTTGACCAGTGTGGTTGGAGAGGTGGCAATTTCACCCTCGAATCCACTGTCACTTTTGCTATTCTATATATAGTGGAGTCAAAAAATAAAATCCTCTCTTTGAGTTCTTTTCTTTCCCCTTTTACATCTAACATCCGTGTGTGAGTTATTTCGTGTTGTAGTGTGACAGTGTTGGAGTCAATTAAACACAGATTTCTGGCTGTGCTGTACTGAACTGGTAGCTGTAGAACACTTGCACTAGCTTTTTTGTCTTCAAAATAACTTATCTTAGCAAAAGCTGTCTACATTCAAGAGTTTATATCAGGAATATTGTCTTTGATTTCACCGCAAGTAGTAGACATGGAAAGAGGAAGCACAACTGAAGGCTTTTTATGATCTCACCCACATTGTTAGGATCAGGCTTGAGTTTTCACTTTCCCCAGTGAGATGGGTGAACCCCAGCCTGGTAGGACTGTCAGCTCATTTCTGTGTATTCCCCATTCAATATTTGCCATTCAGTATTCCCTGGAACCACTGGAAATTATATGGGGAAGACAAACTTGTGCTAAATGTCAGGTTATCATCTTTGCTTTATACTGAAAGTGGAAACAAATCAACCACCTACTCCTCACTCAGAACAAGCCTGGGCAAGCACAGAATCATGGAATCATGTAGGTTGGAAAATGCCGCTAAGGTCATCAGGTTCAACTGTTAAACTAGCATTGCCAAGGCCACCACTAAGCCACATCCACACACCTTTTAAATACCTCCAGGGATGGTGATTCCACATCTACCCTAGGCACTCTGGGCTTAACAACCCTTTCTGTGAAGAATTTCTTTGCAATAATCACCTTGACCTTCCCCTGGCACAACCTGGGGGCATTTCTTTTGTCCAACACCCACATGGCAACAATCTCCTTTCAGGGAGTTGTAGAGAGTGAGAAGGTCCCCCCTGAGCCTCCTTTTCTCCAGGCTGAGCCCATTTTCCAGCTCCCTTAGCTGCTTCTTATCAGACCTGTGCTCCAGACCCTTCCCCAGTTCTGCTCCCTTCCCTGGACGCGCTTCAGCCCCTCAATGTCATTCTTGTCATGGGGAGCCCAGAACTGAACCCAGGATTCGAGGTGTGGCCTCCCCAGTGCCCAGCACATGGGGACAATCAAAAGGATGTCCTACAGCCACTGAAGAAGAGGTGTCAGCCCTCTGAGCTTGTGGTTGGCATCGCAGTGCTTTAGGGAGCTGCTGGAGTTTTCGCTGTAACAGCATTGCCACCTAGTGCTCCTGCCGTACAGTTCAGCCAGGGCCTGGGAAATGTGTTTTAGCAACCAAAACAAGTTTGTCTAAAAGGGTTCTTACATTTTAAAGGAGTGGACAGGCTGCAAGAAATACAGTGGGGTTTGGGGATGATCCAGCTTGGTTAAAGTGTGTGTAAAGTGCTCCCAAGAGATGACAAATTGATGCAATAACTGCACACTTCTGGAAGAAAAAACTGGAGCTCATCATATTGAAATCTATCTGCTCTAAAGCTATAAATAAAACCCAAACTGGTCATCTAGACTCCTTCTGTAAATAGAGACAGAACAAAATACATCCAACCTACACAGGAATTTATTAGTAAAAATCTTGATTTATTAATAAACATGTTTATTGGTGAGCATGTGTCTATCAATATTTATTGTAATAAATACAATAAATATCCTCTCTGTGTTTTCATTCTCTCTGCTCATTGTCCAGGGAGCCACAGGAACTCTGACTGGATGCCTGATTTATAGTTAGATAATTTTGGATGAGGCGAGTGTAATTCTACACTCAAAGTGTAGACTACAGCAAAGCTGGGAAAATAATCAGAATCTTTATAAACATGTATTTAGACAGGCTAACACCTCTCCTGTACAACAAACTTTTAGTGAGAGTGAAGGAACACTCCACTTCTGAAATAAATCAAAGCTTGCTTATTTTTGTAGTGATGTGTGAGGTGTAGTTTCACACTGCCTTTTGAGGAATTTGGGGTTTTGAACATTTTAAATTGGATTCCAGTAACTATGCTACTATAAAGAGAGAAAGCATACCTGCAGGGGAGAGATAGGATTTTATTCCCAAAGGAAAACAACATAGGAAGAGCTATTCTAAAGAGTCTTGGGGACAAGGTTAAAAGTTTTGCTCACTGTAACTGTGTTGATTTGAGTTTTTTCCAAGTGAAATTTGGAAAAAACTGCCTTTTCGGTATATTTTCAGGTCCACTGCAAAAGGGAGATTCCTGTCATGAAAGATGTGGAGATGAGATTGAAACAGACTGGCTGCAGACTGTGATCTTGAATTGTTCCTACACAGAAAGATTTTAAAAGTCACTTAAATCACCTGTACCTTTTCATGCAAGATCTAATTTTGGGCACTATCACGTGGTTTTCATAGACACATAGAATTTTTTTAGGGTAGAAAAAGACCTGTAAGGTCATCAAGTCCAACTGTTAATCTAACATTGACAAACACTGCCAAGGCCACTACTAAACCATGTCCCCAAGTGCCACATCTACACATTTTTTAAATCCCTCTAGAGGTGGTAACTCCACCACTGCCCTGGGTAGCCTGTCCCAATGCTTGGCACTATTTTAATGAAGTCTCAGATCTCACTAAAGTCTCAGACTTTAGTGAAGTCTCTTTAACCAGAGACAAGGTGCTTTAGCTAAAGTCATATTGGTCTACAAAGGCTCTGAGAGCACATAGGCATCTGGTGCTAAAAAAATAGGACATCACATCTTATTGTCTCATTGGTACTAAGCTGGGGACAACATTTTGGGGAATACCTCTACCACAAAATTTGAGTAAAATATAATCATCTTCCCCTTGTCTATGTTTTCTCATTAAACAATTATATTAATTGCAACACCAGCATGGATATATTAAATAATTCTCTTGGACTGGTTACCCTTACTGCTACCAGTTATCCTAATAAAAATACACACAGAACAGTTTTTCTTGCTTCTCTGAGGCAAGATGTGTCTGTACAATGATAAAAAACACAAGTCATTAGAGTTCTGGTTTGAAATCTCCTGTAAATGTTGTTCCATCAAAACCTCTAGGCAACTTGGATTTGGATGAATCCAAATGCAGCTCTATCTGTCAACATGAGATTTCAGGATTATTCTATTGGCAGGGCCCAAGTTACATGGGGACAGTTCAGATAGGAGCTGCCTGGCTCAATATTCCATAGAGACAAAAGTCCTGATATTTGTGATGCTTTACAGCGACATGCTCAGTATCCTACAGCTGTATCTGCAAACTTAAAGAGTTTAGCAAATCAGCAAATTTTCCTTCTGGGCCTTCTTGTTCTTGAACCAGAGAAGTATTCCTCTGTGCCTCAGCTGTCATCACATGCTTGACATATTTTGGAATGGGATGTAACAAGGTGTCCAAAACCATCGGAGACAGATTTTGGTCCTGCACTGAAATATACAGTAAGCAGCAACTTGGTGTCTTTAGAAAGCATCATGTGCCTTGGAAAACTGGCAAGGGGAGCTTCCAGCTCCATACATGACTTTGTATATACTTATAGAAGGAGTTTCTTCTCCTTCTTATGCTTTTATAATGTGTTTTCCCTTCTTTTAAAAGTAAGAGATATAATTGCACAGAGACTAACCCCTGGTAAAATGTGACTTCTCTGATATACCTCTGGTGTTCTAAAATTTATCGTTATAAGTATGATGCTTATCTGATATTGGTTCTCTCTGTCATATGGAGGTGATCTTTGTCATTATACCATAATCACCATTTGTGCAAATAACAGATGAACAAAGCTTTGTTTTTCAGATGAGCACAGGAAAATCTGTGTTTAAAGCAAAACTGGAGCATTCCAGTACCTGGCACTCATTCTTTCCATCGAACTATGTAGGCCCTATCTCAACCAATCTTTGACTTCCAGATTTGAATATTAAGGAAATGTAGAGAAGATATCAGGTTGGCGTTCATCACTGCTAAATGAAGGGATTTATTTCTGAGACATGGCAGGGAGTTGGAACTACAAAATCTTTAGGGTCTCTTCCAATCCAAACCATTCTAGAATTCTCTGATTCTCTAAATGATGGAAACATAACCAGATCAATCCCCTCAGAGCAGGTATTGCTGTAAATGACTTCCTGAAAAGTAAGGTAAGGATGAGCTCATCCAATTTATTTCCCAATGTCGTTCTGAGACTCAAAACCATATTCAAACCATTTTCTGACCTCAGAGTTAAAAATTCCTTCATGTCAATATGCTCATTGTCCGTGACCTTCAGTCACCTCAGGCCTTGTAGCACAAGGCTGTTCAGAAGGAAGAGGTCCGGCACAATGACAGTGACCATTAACAATTGTGTCCTCATTTCATAGAACAGAATGAAAAACCTGAATGAAACTGTTACAGTTCTAGCCAAAAGTGGAAGTGCTAGAATACTGGTATATGGTAGGTCTTGCTAAATTAAGAAAGAAGACATGAAAATCTTAATCAGTGCAATTGTTATTGCAG